>NC_057812.1:403541445-403625367 GCF_018294505.1 Triticum aestivum | reverse complement strand
GAGCCCCTTCGATCGCACCGGCGAACTCCGGCGAGCTTTGGAAAATCGACGGACCTGATTTTTAAATTTAGTCTACTATGATTTAACTAGTGTGGAATATAAAAGGGGAAAACCATAAGCATTGCGAGTATGGTGTTGAGTGTGCCATGGAGGATCTGAAGGTGCAAACCGGACAAAGGCAACTTCGCAACCAAGACAAGAAATCAGAGTAAAGCAGTGGCGATCTATTTTCTTGCTGCGATAAATAAGGTGAGCAGATACGAAAGAGTACCGCCTCTGGTGTGGCGCCGTGTACGCATCTGCTGAGAATTTGACGGTGCTGCAGTAGCGATGGCTGTCGGCGACGTGGAAGCAGATCTAGGAGGGTAGACGGTGGTGGCGGGGCGCGGTGGACGAGACGGTCGTAGGAGCGGCGCCGGCAAGGTGGACGACGGCGAGGATGAAGCAAGAGGACGGGATGCAAGGATCCCGGTCCGAAGCCGTGGATGAGAGATGTCAATCTCTTGTAATGGATGGCGGCGGTGGGGTATCAGCTCCGGCATGGTGGAGGAGGACGGCGGTGGATGGGGTGGCGGACAGCGGCGGACGGAGGAGGGTGGGGTGGAGAGGGTGCTTTGGCGCCCACGGAGTACGAATGGGGAAAAGGGAGGTAGAGAGGAAGGGGGAACCATGTATTCAGGGCGCACTTGTCTCAAATGCGAGGAAATTTACAAACTTAGCCCGTGTTTCAAATTTCCAATACATCACAGCAACACTAGTCGGTTGGGGATAGGACGGTAATCTCGCATACACCGAATATTTGTCGACGAGAGTTTGTTTTTGGCGCCCACCGTGTATGAATATGAATCGGGGAGGGAGTCGATTTCGGCCGAGGACACACTGTGTTTTGGCGCCCACCGTGTACGAATCCAGGTGAGAGGTGGTTACGTCACGTTTGGGTGAAATTACAAACCTACCCCTATCGAAACCTATAGAAATCCAGCACATAGGCTTTGCGTGGCAGGGATAGGCAGTAGTGATTTCCATCTCACAGATTTTGGTTTCAGGTGGTTACTGCGACTTTCTCCGCTTCATTCAAATTTTGCAGAGTGCACGTTTACCGTGCCAACTCAATTCAAATCCTGTTTGTATTCTATTTTTTTCGGGCGGGATCCATTTTCAATTGGAATTACATTCTATATACATCATTTTTTATATATACTTTCAAAAGCACAACAAAGAATTCTGCTCCTTTATATGTATAATAAGATTTAAAAATACAACGATCTCGAAATCTTAAGGTTGAATTCGAATTTTTTTAACCAAATTATGTTCTACTAAAATGTATGGATCAGTAATATCTACATATTAAATAACATAGATGTGCGTGAATTCATATGAGTATGCATGTTTGATAGATCAATTTTGGTTCGAGTATGGATTACATGTATCATCATCTCGAATCCAAATATTTGAATCCCTTTTTTGTTCACTCCTTTCACGCCCATCTCTCTCGCATGCATGCTACTTCAGGTAGCTATCACTCTCTTTTCTCCAGCTCACCCGCACGCTCACTTCATGTTGCTCCTATCCTCGCAAACATGGTCTCTCAACGTCTCCCTTGAGAAGTGTCACACTCTCCCTATCATTATAAATTACATAGTTTTCATTATCTCTCACGTCTCTACTGTTCTCTGGTATCACTCGGTACCTAAGCTTTCTTTTTGCACCGCCAAACACATAGTCTCCACTCGTCTTTCACTTTGTCTTTCTCTCTATGGGTTTCTCTCACACACCCTATATGTCTCTACATATGACTCATACCACTAATCTATCTCTCCTGTAGACACAACATTTGTTGCGGTCTCCTTTTCGTCTCCATCCCAGACTGACATTATTCATTTCTTTACCGATCAGACAACCCCGACTACTGTCTCCTCTCTCTCTCACACAGACACACACGCACAACTCCTACCACTAAAATGTGAATGGAGAACGAGATTTTGTTATACCCAAACAAAAAAGGACTGGAGGGAGTGATTGCTCTGACACGGACGTGACCTCTCATAGCGCAGGCATTGAACGGCGCGCTGGCCAAGAGGGCTGCACTCGCTGCAGGCCCAGCTGAGCACGCCTCCTCGCCGCGTGCAACCAGCTTAAGACTGCCTCGCCTGCCTTCATTGAATCCGCGCGTGTGCCGGCAACACGTCCTTCCGCGAGCCGACCGGCATTTTAGAACACAAAAAATGACTAAAATATAATTAATTTACGCATGGTGTTGACTTGTTGTGCTCGCACTGGTAGCAGGAACTAGTAGAGGATTTTCTTTATTTATAACGCTCCTCACATTTTTTGGCTTTGAAGTGAATCATGGTTGTGGACATTATGTATGAATGTGCAGATATCTGTGAACATGATTTGATGTGGA
This sequence comes from Triticum aestivum, assembly GCF_018294505.1. NCBI lineage: Eukaryota > Viridiplantae > Streptophyta > Magnoliopsida > Poales > Poaceae > Triticum > Triticum aestivum. The sequence continues at coordinate 403,622,960 of NC_057812.1, read as the reverse complement.
AGTTGAACTTGGAATGTCGGGCTTGTGCGTGAACTATACCATGTCCAATGCTTCGTATGTTATTGTTTGGAAAGTACTTGCTTTTATTACATAACGCTCCTCACAACAGGCATGCTGACTGGATAAACATTTGAACCTAGCTATTATGAAGGAAATTTTGTATTGACAACAGTTTTAGATAGCAGGAGACGCCTAGCCTGCTCTGCCTCTGCTAGCTTATTTATGGCTTCTTCCATCTCTTCTTTGGCTTCGGTGATGAGAGCATCTGATTGCTCTTTTCGCTTCTTCAGGAACTCAACTACATTCTCAAGGGCTGCTGCACGCTTTCTTTCAGCCTTTACTAATGCCACGAGGACACGAACAGCTGACGACTCCACCTGGCTTGTGTGTAATCCAGCATCATCTGGGAATTTGCACCTTGTGTCTAATCCAGCATCATTAGGGAACTGGCACCTTGTGTGTAATCCAACCTCATTTTGGAAACATGATCTCGAGGTTGACCATACTTCCCTCCTCGCAAGAACTGCATCCTGACATGAAGTTACTTCTTTTTTAGATCAATACTCAGAGCAACCTAGATCCATTTAGTAGAAGCCAGATAAACAGAACTCAGAGAAGTGAATTCAAAAGGAAAAAATAAATAAAAACAGACTACAAGGTGAGAACACCCACTTCCTACATCAAGCTAAAAATGGAAGCATTAGGACGATTAAGACTCTTCTTATTACACATCGAAGAACACCACGCTTAAGAGAAACAGAAACTACAACATATACACATCGAAGAACACGAGGCTACACGAAAGTAATTGAAAGGGTGTTACTTACCAAAGCTCGTTTTACAGGTTCGGTGCAGCTCCTCTTTATCTTGCCACGCTCCTTGAAGATGTCCCGAATATCCCGTGTTTGGTCTTCATTGCTCCTCTGCATGTTCGCACTCGTGGTTTTAAAATCTCAACATGGCAAGAAAAATATACTACTAGTAATACTCGCGCGTCTTGTGGGCAACATTAAAGCACTCGTCTGCCATGTTAGAGCATCTCCAACAAGATAAACTACTCATACAAATGCATCTTGATGCGTGCAACGCATGGGCATTTTGCTAGTTCTAAAAACATTTCCATCATTTGCCACACTACTGGTTGCAGATGAAAAACCTACCCAAGCACAGCGCGATACAGGAGCGACGCACAATTACAAGCTGATATTCTGTTGGACAATGGAGGCTATAACCAATTACTTTTACGGGAACAATAGCACCCAGGAAATTTGAAGGGTAGGTATGAATAAAATTGGAACTGCACATGTATTGCTAAGTGATTCAATACACACATTACCAATCGAGGAGGAGAACGATGGTCGCGGCGGCCTCTGTGAGTCATGGTCGGCAACGGGAGTCAGTTCATTGTCCACAACGGTGGTACTTCTGCGCTTGGCGTCGGCTTTCGGGAAGCAGACCCGAGACCGTGGAAGACGATGTCGGGGAAGAGGCTCCGTGTACGACGACGACGATGGACCGGCTCCAGTGCGGCATACGAGGTCGTCGATGAGGCGGATGCGCTGTGGTGGACGAGTGCGCCAATGTAAAGGGGAGGAGCACGAAGGCTGCGGTGCCGTGGAGAAGTCTATTTTGCGGTGGGGATAGAAATTGGGGAGTATTCAGGTGTACTACTCTGGGTGCCGGGGTGGGCTTGGCTGGGTAGGGTGAACCTGAAGTTACGAAAACAGCCCCCTATGAAGCGTCATCCGTAGGCCTGTTCCGAAGGCTATGATGGTAACTTCCCACTGCTCGAATCAGGGTGGCGGGAGATTTTCCCACCGACCTCAAAATTTTGTGACACTGGACTCCCCGTGTGGTGTGTTGAGTGATTCGGCTAAGCAACTAGCGAGTAGTAGTAGTAGACTCTGCATATTAGGTTTGACCGAAATCAAACTTCCTAAAGTTTGACCAAGTTTATAGAAAAATATAAACATTTACCATAACAAATATGTATGATGTGAAAGCACATTCAATAATGAATCTAATGGTATTTACTTGTTATTGTATATGCTAATATTTTTTGTTATAAGCTTTCTGAGAGTTTACAAAACTTGACTTTGACCAATGCTAGTACGCGGACTTAAATAAAAACAGAGGGAGTACACATTTGTTTTCTTAGTTTGTAGTGAACTAATCATTTGTTGAAATTGTGAAATAAATATATTAGGCTATTGACTTCGAATGTAATGGTCTATACAATTCAATAGTTACAATCATTGTTGAATCCCAAGATGTATACAAGGTCTATAGTACTTCACAACACGCTCAAACTCACATAATCCCAGTCAAATGAGAATCTAAATGCATTTCATAGTTGTTACTTTGTAGGATGCAACAAGAACAACCATAACTCTACACCAGCCATTATAGAAGCAACATTTTGACATATCCCAATGTGTGAATGAAACATGCAGAGAAAGCTTTTGAAGATGGAGCAGATAGGACGGAAAAGATTGTATGTATGTGGACGAGAGAGTAGGAGACAAACCTAACGAGACAGAGAGAGAGAGAGATAGAGAGAGAAAGAGAGAGGAAGAAGTTAGGTCTGTGACAAAGATGCATACATGTAATATACATGAGATGCATGTGCATCTGGATTCTGTATACATGCAAGGAGAAGAGACAACATGTTTGATGAGAAAGAAGAGAAAACATGGACGAGAGGGGAAGGATCTCATGGGTTGAGGGATTGACAATTTTGTGTGGGGGAGAGAGGGAATGGTAATTTTGTGCAAGAGAGAGAGGGTCGGGGGAGGAGTCAGTCAGCCGTCGTCATATCACCCTGCTTCCAAATGACCCGACATTCTCTAGCGCAGTGTGGTCGCTGTCTTCGATCTGCTCCTTTCCCTCTTTGAATATTGAGGTGTTGTGCATGTTGGGTTGCGAAGAAGCACAAGCGAGGGTGGTCGCCGTATATGCTTCGATGGGGATGAATTGTGTGCTCGGGGGAGTGTGTGTTTGTGTTGTGCTATGTCTCTCTCTCTCTCTCTCTCTCTCTCTGTGTGTGTGTGTGTGTGTGTCAGATATTGAGAGAAAACAAACCTAAGAAGAGAAATGGCTATTCATGAAGAGATTGTGTGGGCCTTGAGGTGGGCAGGGCCGGGTGAGGGTGTCAAAATGTGCGCGTTGATGCATGTGTTGCATGCGACCATGCGAGGGACGGACGAATCGAGAGAGATGGTTGTTGTGTTACGGATGCTCCTCTCTCTGTCTCTCTCTCCCTCTCTCTCTCACACACACACACAAGTAAACTAGAATACCGTTCTCTCATGTATACACAACGTATCGGCATTTGTCTATGTCTCACTCATGCACGATCCTTTGCACATTCACACCTCTCTATGTCTGTATCACACGCACCCCATCTCCACATTGCCCTTCCGCCACAACACACATTTGGACACATACACACGTTCTCTCTCAGTCACACACACAAAATCAACATTAAAAAAAACTAGGGCGCACCTAAAACGTCCAAATCCAAATAAACACGAACTGGAGCTAAATTCAAATATATGGAAATATTGCAGCGTCAAGAACTTTCATAGGAAAAAAAGTTGAGTAATATTCGAGGATTGTTTTCATACGCACAAAAAGGTTCGGTGGATGTCCTTCGAGCGCGACACTGTGACGCACCGTTCGATCGACCGCGCGGCTACGGTTCACGCGCTTGCACAGGATTCCGTATCGTGTCCGTGGTACTAAGGCTGGTCACAATGGGCAAGAACATAAGCTAGTAACTAATAAAAGCGTTGCCTAAGTCTAATGTTTACATGTACTAGTATGGTTTTCTTTTAAGTTTGACCAACCTTATATATAAAACTAAAGTAAGCTCCCACACGCGCACTCATCAATATGCCGCCGCCATTGCGCATGCCGGCGCCTGCCTGCTCTGGCCAACAATTTCTCTCCCATCACCGCTGAGTCGCCGCCATCCCTGTGCCATGAAGCCGAAGGCTCGCCCACTCACGTCGTTTGCAGTCCCTCCTCGCGATGTCGCCATGCTGCCAAGCACGCGAGCAGCTGGTGGAGCCACGTCTATGCACACATCGTACAAAGAGGAGGACGAGCACGTGCTCCAGCACGTCGGCGAGGAGGAACTAGCGTGTCATTGTCGTCTCCGCCCGCGCGGAGGAGGCGCGCATGGTGGCTGTCGTGGCGGAAGCCAGTCGCGTGCGCGTCGAGCCCGCAAACCCGGTGCGGACGCGGAATCTACCTTCGAGACCTTGAATGCCATGTGGATCCTGCAATCTGAAGGAGCAATTTGGGTCAGTCGACTCATGTGAGCCGTTTGATGCAACATGGATGGCTAGAAGGGCTTCTTCCACCTCTTCTGCCATCTTCTTCCTTTGCTCCGTCGAACTTCTTTCACAAATCGACTGACCCAAATTATACTACTAGTACGAACGTATTAAGTACAGTAGGAACACGAAGATACGAGAAGTAGTACCAACTGCAAGAAGAACAGTAGTAAGACATAGTACTAGTACTACTTTATGTATTAAAGAGTTCAAATAACGAGAAAGAACATAAACATAGTTCTGTTGGGGCCTCAGCACAACACACCCTTGAAAATAAACTAATAAGCAACTAGTCCGCTTGACACTGTAGTAGAACCAGCATGAGCGACGGCACTGCCATCTACTTGGAGTCCGAGTCCACATCCTCGACTTCGTCCTCGTCCCTCTTCCTCTTCCTCTTCGCTGACGCTTCTTTGCTTGAACCGGACACTGCGCTCTGCTTCTTCATCCAACCCTTGTAGATATTTAAACAAAGGTAGGCATCCATTGCTGCGTACAGGATGTGATCTTTATCTAATGTCTTCGACTCCCATGCATGATGAAACTCATGATGAGGTTTCTTCAGTTTAGCGTATGAAGGATCAATCATGGCTGCTGCCAGGGTCAGCATTGAAGGTTGAGAGGAGGACAACAGGCTTGCCTTCTGGAGATCGAAGGGCTGGCCTACAACGAGATCTATCCGACGCAGGATGTCACTGTTGTTCTTAAAGCCTACAGTAACAAATGTCACTCTTTTGTCCTTGAGGAAGTTCTTAAAATCCTGGCACTCAACGTTGGCATGGCATATGTGGTAGACCAAGCAAACATTACATACGCAAACCTAGATCACGGCGGGCTTCTTCCTCTCTTCGTCCTTTAGATCCTTCTCTCGTCCCAGGACTGTGGTGTACTCAACATCTAGCCCAGCGACCCACTCATCCGTTGAACTATTGAACATGCGTAGGAAGCGAGCAAGCCATGCTTTCACCGTCTCGGATCCACGTGTGTAGATGACGATGAACTGATCGCCGGTGATGGCTCTAACCTGGTACTCAGCGGCGACCATGGAGATTTGGGAGGCCATGGATTTTGGAGGAGGGTTAGGAGAAGTTGAACTGTTGTACCCCGCAAAAAAAATTGGGAGCGAACTAATGTGAAAGGACGGGACGACTGGGAGCGAACTGTTGTAGGGTAGAAGACGGGGATGAGTAGGGCGTGCGAACGGCGTGGGGTTGCTGGCTTGCCCAGTGGATAAATGGATGCAAGCCCCCAAAGAGTTCTCGAGAACTATGCGGTACCCACTAGATGTCATGTCTACTAGACCCATATTGTAGGCCTGACGGTATAGCTTCTGCCTGTTCGCACACCATGCCGGCGCGTGGATGTAACTTCACTTAATTTCGTCAAACATCGCGCCTCCCACGACCTTCGCCTCCCTCGCGCGGTCGCGCCCTTTGAGACTTCGACCGGCTATAAATGAGCAATTTTTTTCCTTTTTTTAGACAAGCAATTTTTTTGCCTACTCCGCATGCATGATACTCCCTCTGGTCCTTTTTACTCCCGTCAACCGTTTGCAAAGTGTTTGCCAAATTTATACTTTTTTTGAATGCCACCTTATATTAATTAACCAGCCACACCAGTACACTCATTCGATACAATATTCACCACACCGGGCGGTACTTTATTTACAAGAATACCATCTAATCTATTGTCAAAGCTATACTTAGCGATTAAGTGTGCCACCTTATTGGCCGAACGGCTAATCTTTGACAATTTAAGATTGTTGATCAACTTCGGGATGCTCAACGCTTTCATCTTCAGGTCACACATAGCAGACCTGTCAATGCTTTAACAGGCATCAATGAAATCCCACGACCAAATTTATACTAAAAATATCAATATCTACAATACTCCCAAAACACTTAGGCGCGGTGCATATTCTACCTCGTTTCTTGTTTCTTGACATATCAACCAATAGGAGATGTGGGTGTGCATGCTTTTAATGACTTGAGACTACCAAACACGACATGCAGTGGTTAGTTCATTGCATGCAATGCTATTAATTAGCAAATAAACATTAAGATCTCTTGTTTTCCCCTCCTCCTTGGTCGCAGTGCACAATCTAAGATGACTTGCTCACCTAGACGGAGGGGGTACTGATTATAATGAGTACTCCCTCCTTCCATATATATTGGGCCTAATGCGTTTTTAAAGACCGCCTTTGACTATTGATAAAATTTAGTACTACATGACATGCATAATGTGAAAATTATATCATTGAAAGCTCCTTTCACATACGAATTTGATGATGTGCTTTGTGTAAGTTGCATGTCATATATTATTGCTCTAACATTTGGTCAAAGTTAGCCTCGAAAAACGCATTTGGCCCTATATAGATGGAAGGAGGGAGTATAAGAACTACGTTTTATAATGAGTGTAAAAATATTGATTTGACATTGTGAATGTTGACACATTGTGGAATAGTTTTTGAAGTCTGCAAAAGTACTCAACTAGTGCTGCCATTCTCCACATAAAAATGTGTTTACCAATGCATGCATGAACTCTAGTTACTCTAACCCCCCCCCCCTCTCTTCTTTAATTCTTTGCCACATCAGCATGTTTGCTATTCCCGTGTGCATGATACCAGCTAAGATACCACCATTATGGCCAGCCTTAATCATCGCATGCAATAATTTAGTGCACCTTGAAATATGAACATGTGTGGGGCGTGTTTGTTTTTAATGACTTGAGACTATACCTAGCCCGGCATGCAAGATGACTTATTATGCACCGTTCCCCATACCTGCAGGAAGCCCGTTCGTCTCCAAATTTTTTCCTCTCCATGTGTGGAAACAATATGCCTGCCAAACTCTCCTTCTCCCTCCGGCGGTCCCACCACTCCACCTCGTGTGAAAAAAATCTGCATGTATGACTCTCCTCCCCCCACGCTCGTCCAATCCGTTGTGACCAGCAATATTTCAACCCCTTCGCTCCTCCGTAATTTACTCCAACAAATATGCCCACGTAGTTGTTACTTAACTGCAGGTGCATTCGGTCACTGACATATGGGCCCAACAGGGGTCTGGCCCACATGTCAGTGACGCAACTGGACCGGCAATTAAGTCAGTGCAGCTCAGTCCATATCTTACATAGATGTGCCATTGCTCGCTATAAATACTGCGCCTCCCACGACATCGCTATCTCCTCCCCCTCACGTTCACGTTCATCGCTATCTCCTCCCCGTCCCTCTCATGTCGACCACCATGGCATCGCCCCTCCCAAGCCCTAGGAGCCCTTCGCTGCACCGCGCGGACGGTCACGCGTCGCCGTTCTGTTCCTCGCCGCCACTAGTCGAGGAGGACGCGTCGGTGTTCCGCTCCTCACCGCTATGCGACGCGTCGCTGTTCCGTTCCTCGCCGCCACTAGTCAAGGAGGACATGTCGGCGTTCCGCTCCTCGCCGCGACGCGTTGAGGTGGACGCGTCGGCGTTCCCAATCTCGCCAGCACGGCGCCAGAGGACGGGTCGGCTCCCCGCTACAAGGAGAACGCCGCGTCGCCCGCCGAGCCCCCAGCCTTGAGGAGCTTTGGAAAGAAATGGATGTCGCATTGTGGGAGGCTTTGCCTCCAGCAGAGCGCGCCAAACTAGAGGCGGAGAAGAAGGCCGAGGAAGAGAAGCGCACTGCGGAACAAGCTGCCTGGGAGGCCTATGTCGCGTCCGAGAGAGTCAGGCAATTGGCTCTTTGGCAGAAGGCTCGTGCGAGGGCCGTGAGGGTGGCGGAGGATGCCTGTGCCGATGCCCTGAGTGCAGTCGGGCCCAAGCGCCTCATCTACGCTTGGCAGTACGTGGACCGGGTGCACGCTTCCAGTGAGGAGGAGTACCTATTGGCGCCGGATCACCACACCGGTGAGATCGCGCTCGCCCGCCGGCAAGCCGCCAATCAGCACCTCACGAGTTGCGAGGCTGAGGAAGAGGTGTTGTGTCGGCGCGCTGGGAAACGTCCATGCACCAGGGCACTCGTGGCGTGCCGCAAGTGCTCTTGCGAGCGTCGTGGCTTTTAGGAGGAGTATAATTTTTGTTTCGTAAGGCGATCTCATTAGTTTTGGGACGCAAATGATAAATCCCGAACGTTCAGGAATTTTTAGCGTCCTTAATTAAGTATGTAAAAGGGAAAGTTTGGAAACCTTGTGTATTCGTATGCATTTTGCAAGTACGTGCATATAGCACAAACTTTACTATATACTATCGCACTACACGTCTCTCTCGATATATGCTTGCAGACTGTGCTACTCCCTCTGTCCAGGTCAATAAGTCATCTTCGGTTGTGCCCCGTGACCAAGAAGGAGGGAAGACTTATAGACCTAGACGGAGGGAGTACTACTATTACTTATGTAAGTGCAAATGCATGTTTTAACATTACGATGCGGTTTTTGTAAAAGTAGAAAAACAGCACTAGTCAAGCTTGTGAAACGATTCAATGCAAAACAAATGCAAAAATGCTCATTTGATTGTTTACTTTTAGCTTCCTTCTCTGTGATTATTTCTCTGTCGTACTTTGTACGGAGTATCTCACTAGTTGGAAAGGCATGTAAATTCCCAAACCGCTTCCTACACCCTGTATCTCACTAGTTGCCGGCATTGACGTTATCGCCCATGTCATCGAGGATGAGGTTGCCGAGGTCGGGGAAGAAGTCATCATTCGCAAGTAATCCTGTGGACTAGCATAGTAGTAGGATACAGAGTAGAACCATGAATTCTACCACGATTTCGAACAGGAAGGACAGAAACACATACGGTGCAACGGGAGCAGCACACTTGGCGTTGAGGTTGTCGCCCATGTCCAAACACCACGTAGACACGGTCATTGAGCATGGTTCATAGTTGTTCCACGCTTGGGCATTGAAGTTTGTAACTATTTTAGATTAGAATATACTACTCCTCCGGTGCTAGTAGTAGAGCAGAGTCCTACTCTACTACTCTACTCAAGCAAGTTAGGGCATAGCATTGTAGGGAGTACCAGTACTATGATCACTCAAGCAAGTTGTCTGGCATCGACATGACCCTACGCTGCTGGTATGGGTCTCGTAAGTCAAGCGGCGTGTTGTAGTCATCATCACCTGTCCACTTCCCGCAGCACATATTCGCTTCTCCATCTTTGTCCGCACATAATCTCGTCCAATCTTCCATCCTCGCTAAGGCGCCTCCCCCCCTCGTCCGAAACCCAAGCACTAACAATGGAAGAACCGAGAAGCGTCCACCGAAAGAGTGGCTGGAATGCCGCTCGCCGCGTGCTCGTCGGGGCTGTACCGTTTACTCAAAGCCCTCAGTCTGGAGCTTTTTAAGCCAGCTCCTTGCTTGTTGATGCCACCTGATCTTCAGAAACGGTGTGTCACGCAGCATAATGATCGTAGGGTGGCGAGCATCAACCCCCTTGACTGCCATCCGATCCCCGTCAGCCTCAACTACATTAACAGTATGTAGTGGGTCGGCATGAACACGTCTTGGATGGTGCTCGTCCACGGTCGCGGGAGCTGGATGCTCGTGGAGGTCTACACCCGGCGATTGATCCCCCTTCCTTCGATCAACACTGCACTACTTTGGCACCGCGGCCCAGAATACTCGGAATCTTAAAGTAGCCAACATGATACCAAGTTTGATTTGCTCAAGGTTGTAATCTGCCAAGTGCCCACAAGATCTGTGAATTATAAAGACTTCAGGCTAATTGCGTTCTTCAACCGCGGTCTCTCCTATCTGACAGGTCACTGCGGTAAGTGGATAAATTTGCACGTCCATCGCGGGATCATACATCCTCCATGGTTCTCTGATGCCATTGAACACAAGGGCTTCATTTAGGTTGTCGACTCCTTCTATGGCTGGACGTATTGCCGGCCTACTCTAGTCATCGCTACAAACGGCTGTTATAGGAGTATGTTACTTTCCTATGATATCATGATGGCTTGCTTATATTACTGTCAACATTTGCCGAAAAATATTCATGCTCATAACATGCTGTTCTTAAGATTGACTAAACCAAGAGCCCTTTTTTATTTGACTCCAACTTGATATGACGTTGTAGGTCGCCTGGTGTCCCTACCCTTCCTAATCCCAGAACCTTTCAAAGAAAAGCGGCATGGCAGTTGCAGGTGGTTCCTGGCTCGATCAGACAACGGCGAAAGATTGATGATCGTTCGCACGTACCGGACGTGTTGTTTCGCGGAATACAATCACAGTCACTGCAAGGTCTTTCAGAAGGATCCCAGCTTCTCTGGGCCTTCAGGAATTTTTGACTGGAGGCTGGTAAGTAGCCTTGGTACACGCTCTCTGTTTCTCGGACTGAATTATCCGATTAACCAGGAGATAACCGACGGCAAGGATCATGATGGCAGCGCGGTTTCGTTCATCAGGCAAAACTGTGTGTACACAGCGTATCATGCGTCGCTGCACGCACCATACCCTGATATGTGCCGCCATGCTCTGCAGCCCAAAGTAGGAGAGAGGGTCGCAAGTATCAGACTTCAACCTGCTGGCTAGAGTTTCCCCCGTCAGGCACCCATCTGCTTCAAGCCGTTAGTTAGATGTGTACACTTGGTGTAGTAGGATCTTTATTTAGTTTGATGCATACACTTGTTCTTTTTTTGGTAGCCCTTTTGTAATGATGGCTGATGTTTGGTTTGGAAGAGAGAGCTGCGTGTTCACTCTTCCGGCCTGCTTACTGCTTCTGTTGCACCCCCAGCCCTGGTTGCTGCTGCTGTTTTCAATGTACAATCAGTAGTATATTTCGTCTGTTGGTTGAATAAATGTGTTGTTAGAACGACAAACACAATGTTTTGGAAGTCGTTGCACGGTTCAATCCTTTAGTGCCCCGTACCGTACGTAGCGCATACTATTTATCGTACGGAACACATATTTTTTTAAACTCGGAACACATTTTCCACTTGTTGATAACATGCAGCCCACCGATGAAGGCCCAATAGAGAAGCCCATAATTAACTGGAAGGGAGCTCTCACATGAATCCGGCCCAGGTACATGCTCATGGTCCCCTAAACATAAATAAGTAAATAAATAAATAAATATATAAAGCTAAATGCTCATGCACCAGTTCTTTGGGAAAATAGGTAGCCCAGTATTTTTTTTTGAAGAATACCCAAGCTAGGCCTATTTGTTTTCTCCGAATTACTGGGCTGCAAATCTTTCAAGACGAGGAGGGATGCATTCCGGCCTGGCTTAAGAGTATGGTCAATGTCTGTTAAAAGTAATATCAAAAGGGGTTGAAAATTCCAAAAAAATTATAGCAAATGGAATATAAGTTTCTTTTTTTTGTTTTCGTTCTTCACTGATATCTTATACGTATTTCATTGGATTTAACATGACATAGTACTAATTTATTTTTAAATTTGTTTTAGTATGGCTATTAATTTGTGGATTAAGAATATTTCGTTCCCCAGCAAAAATTTGCGAATTTTCAAAATTTCCCACATATTTAGTTAATTTTTTGACCCTGGTACTGACCAGAAAATGGCCAGCAATTCTAAAAATGGAAAACGGGCTGCAATAAATTCCATATGAATTAAAAAATGAGTAAAAATTATAAAAATAATAGCAAATGGGCTGTACACGCCACAGATTTCGAGGCTGACTTGTTTACGCAAGGCTTTGTCAGTGAACACACGATTCTAGCAGCAGTTAGTGTTGGATGTCCATCCAACAGCCGACGTGCTTCTTCAATCTCTGATCTTCCTGCTCCAGCCACCTAAACTAGCGCCGGCGGGACTACCTGCTCCCTCCTCTTGTGGCCCGCTGTGACGCCGCGCAGGCTTCCCCGGCCCACCCTACTCCCTTCGCTGGCCTGGCCGCACACAGTCAACTGCCCCCTTATTACGCGGAAAAAAATGATTCCTCCCACTGACATCTGGGGCGCACCGGTTGGGAAGCTGACCTGTGGGCCTACTAAGTTGACGCGTATGTAGGGCTTGTCAACTTAGTCAACAAACGCTTCTAGCAGCAGTAACCATTGGATTTGAATCGAACGGTCCTGCTGCTTCTTCAATCATTGCTCTTCTTGCACCAGACGCCCAAACCAGCACCGGGGAGACCACCTGCTCCTGCCTCCAGTGGCCGGCTGTGCTGCCGATGAGGCCTCATCGCCCCCTACTACTCCCACCGCTAGCCAGGCCCAACGGCGACGGCAGCCTCACACCACAGCCGAACCACTGAACCCTCGTACTCATCTCCGCGTGGGCATCCACTGCCGCATCTTCCCTGGCTCCACGTCATCCCCTTCCTAGGCCTCGCCGTCGTCCACCGCCTTGGTGCTCTCGCTGCGGCGTGGTCAACGTGGTCAACGACATTCCATCGGAAGAGTGATGTACGTGGAGAGGCTGACAGCTGGGTCCACGGCCACGGCCCAATTTTTTGTGATTTGCCAAGTAAGTCACTTTGTCACGCCTTTTGGGCTGCAAATCTTTCAAGAAGAGGAGAGCTTTCATTTGGCTGGCCGAGAAAATGGCCCATCAGTAATGAGAAATGGGTTGTACATTTTTAAAACACATCAAACCGACAATTAGTTTCAAATATCTTTTTTTCATTTCGAGATTTGAAATTACATTAATTTTTATGCGTGGAGAATTTGTTGGATTTTATATTGATATACATTTATTGTTAAAATCAGTTTGAATGTGAGTCGAAATTTTGGGATTAAAAACAGTTCGGACCGCACCAAAATATTTAAAATTTCGTATAATTTTTTAACCGTGACCACAATATGGGTTGTAATGCTAACAAAAAGAATATGGGCTCCAAAAAACCTTAATAATTAGCAAATGGGCTGTAAATTATTAGAAATAATGGCAGATGGGATGTATGCTGTTCTCCACAGATTTGAGGCTATCCTAAAAAAAGGTTGACGCACAAGCAGTGACTGTTGGATGGCCATCCAACGGCCGTCGTGCTTATTCAATCTCTGCTCTTCCTACTCCAGCTGCTCAAACAGGCGCCGGCGGGACTGCCTGCTCCCTCCTCCCCGCGGCCGGCTCTGCTGCCGCGCAGGCCTCACCGCCCCACCGTACTCCCATCGCTGGCCTAGCCATCCCTCTACTCATCCACACCTGCTGTTATTCTCCGGCGATGGCAGACGAACCAGTGAACCCTTGTACAGTCGTACTCCCCTTCGCGTGGGAAACAACTGCCGAGTCTTCCCTGCCTCCGTGTCGTTCCCTTCCTAGGCCTCCCCATCGTCCACCATCCTGGTGCTCTCGGTGCGGCCTGGTCAACGTGGTCAACGACCGACATGCATCTGAAGTGGACTTTACATGGAGAAGCCGACAGCTGGGTCCACGGCCGCACACAAGGAAATGCCTCCTTATTACGCGCAAGATAATGATTCCTCCACCTGACATCAGGGACCCACCGAAAGGGCCTCTGTATTTCACGAAAAAAACATTACCGCCGCTGATAGCTCGGACCCACCAGCTATATCTTCGCACGCAAGGAAGTGGCTCCTTATTACGCACAAAAAAATGAATACTCCCCCTGTTATCTGGGACCCAGTATAGTGGCAGGCTGACTTCTGGGCCTACTAAGTTGACGGGGACGGAGGGCTTAGTCAACTTAGTCAATATGCACGATTATAGCTCCAGTGACCATACGATATCCATCCAATGGTCGTAGTGCTTCTTCAACCTCTGGTCTTCTTGCTCCAGCCGCCCAAACCAGCGCCGGTCGTGCCTCGTGCTCCTGCCTCCCGTGGCCGGCTGCGATGCGGCAGAGGCCTCACCGCCCCCTACTACTCCCACCGTTGGACAGGCCATCCCTCTACTCACCCACACCCCCTGTTATTCTGCGGTGACGGCAGCCTCACACCGTAGCGAACCAGTGAACCCTCGTACTCCTCTACGCGTGGGCATCCACTGCCGCGTCTTCCCCGGCTCCGCGTCGTCCCCTTCCTAGGCCTCGCCGTCGTCCACCGCCCTGGTGCTCTCGGCGCGGCGTGGTCAACGTGGTCAAGGAGCGGCTTCCATCAGATGTGGACTGTACGTGGAGAGGCTGACAGCTGGGTCCATGGCCGCAGCAAGGAAGTGCCTCCTTATTACGTGCAAAATAATTATTCCTCCACCTAACAGCGGGACCCACCAGACGGGCCACCGTATTTCGCCCCCTGACTACTGGGACCCACCAGGTACATCTTCGCACGCAAGGAAGTGCCTGGCAGTCGGGACACACCTGGTCAAAGCGTACGTAGCGTTGTCATTCTGGTCGCGAACGTGTACGTAAATATATACTGGTCGATGTAGAGGCGCGCACGTGCCGTATTAGAGGCGGCCAGGGTGCAAGAAAGAAAATATGGCCACGTATGTGTACATACGGGCGGGGTCTTGAACGCCTACTCGCACATACGTACGGCCAGGGCTCGTGTACATGGCTGGGTCGGAACGGAGAAACAGCGTCGTCGTCGTGTTCATGGGGAGGCAACAGAATGCATCGTGTTCATGGGGAGGCAACAGAATGTGTCGTGTTCATGGGGAGGCAACGGAACGCATGGGAGCCAACCGGCTGGGTCGGAACGGAATGCGTGGTCGTGTTCATCAGGAGGGCTTGGACAGAACAGGCGATGGAAACGAGGCCTAGTGTACCACAAAACGGAGGAAACGGCATTGTGTTCAACCGGCCACATTCGAAACGGGATCCTGTTCATTGGGAGGGGTCTGGCATACCGGAAAACGAAGGAAACGGACCTCCTACAGTCAAAACGGGGGTCCTGTTGATCGGGAGGGGTATGGCGTACCGCAAAGCGGATGAAACGGACTTGTGTTGGAGCGCTACGGTCGAAACGGGGGTCCTGTTCATCGGGAGGGGTGTGGCGTACCGCAAAATGGGACTCCACGGGATACTGTTCATCTCCACCGTTGACCCCCTCCAGCCTCCACGAGCTACTGTTCATCCACCGTCGACCTCCTCCAGCCTCCACCTGCGACTGTTCATCCACGGGCTCCTGATCATCCAGCCTCCACCGCGCGCTACTACACCGGCTATTGTTCAACCAGCCCTCTCCACGGGCTCCTGTTCAATCACCCCTCCACGGGGTCCTGTTCATCCAGCCCCAGCCGGCTCGATCGATCGGGGTCATGTTCATCCAGAGGCAACACTACAGGGTCCTGTTCATCCAGAGGCAACACCACAGGGTCCTGTTCATCCAAACCCCCCCCCCCTGCCACGCTCACTGTTCATCCAGAGGCAGCATTGATCGGCTTTAGTTAGTAGCAGTAGCGAAGGAATCGCTCAATCGGGTTCAGTTAATAGCCATCGATCGACCGCTCGGGTTCAGTAATGCGTAGCCTGCAGTGCAATTGCTCGGGTTCAGTTAGAGCCCAACGCCTCACTCAGGTTCAGTTAGAGCCAACGCCTCGCACACACGCGCATACGTGTACGAGAGAAACGTGCATCGCTCGAACCCCGACCTCCCACCGTAACCGGGAACTCCCCGAAATTTCCCTCTCCCTCGCTTCTACCACGGTTTTTTTCGTCATGGACGGCCCAAAGAATGTCATGCAGCTGCGTCCCCAGCCCGCCCAGGACGAAAAGCCGATTTTTTGTCATGATTTTTTGTCATAGAAGTAGGAGCCCACCACATCTATGATGATACCGGGGTTTGTCACAATTATCATCATAGAAGTGTCATATGTATGACAGAAAAAAAAATTGTTCGGCCCAAAATGTCACGGATGTGTCTTTTTTTTGTAGTGAGCTTATCCCATCTATCAAAAGGATTCAAGCCCTATTGGGAAATTGTTTAACTGGAGTTGACCTAATCCGTTGCTGGATCGCATGGCGGGTCATCCCTCTAAGCCGCCGATCCAAGTTGATGTATAGATATGGCGGAGGCCCAGATGATTATCTGCATCATAGCTCTGTACAACTAACTGAAGAAGGCATTGTTGCAATGTCAACCATCCTCGTGAACGGCAAATACGAGGACTGCAGTAAGGTTGGATTAAACCCCTTCTGCAAACTTAACTCGGCACCAGAGGTGAACCCCCCTGATCTCCTTTTTTGTTTTCTTCAGTAGTTAAATACTTGCATGGCTTTTTAACCTGTTATTTATTTATAGGCCAAATCTGATTTCTGCACGGCCAAATATGATCATGAAGCTGCCAAGAAGGCTAGAGCCGCTGCCATAGCCACTAGGAGAATGACCCGGAAGCCCAAGAAGAAGAAGACTGCATTTAACATGTTCCAGCTGGAGGATGTTTCTGACTCGGAGGTAGCCCTTGTCGGTGTTCTGGAAACGGGGGTCCCTAGACTTGCCTGCCTGCGGCCTGCGGCGTGGCTCAAGCGGGGGCCCAGCGCGGCCCATCTTCATCAGCTCAAGCTCAAGACCCTCGCGAGGGGCCAAGCCTCGCGGGGCGGACGACAGGAAGCTTCCTTAGAGGAAGCCTCATTAGGAAGGCTCGCGAGGAGGCGGAGAGATCAAGGCAGGGGTACCTCGCGAGGAACCCGTGACGCAAGCCATAGCGATCGAGACCAGGCGGGCGTCGGCTTGCGCAGTGTCCTTGTTTCCCCTTTGGTGCAAAGGGGGCAAGCACAGGCCAAGGCATCAGGCAAAGGTTACCATTCTGGTGCAATGAGACCAAGACTAGCTGGACGGCAGGACGGAGGTCACCGTGGAGCCCAAGACGGCGTCATCGCCAGTGCTTTTGCCAGCCGAAGACCACCTTTGGTCAGGATAACTTGTACTAGATGTTCCCCTTCGAAATGGCCAATTGTTGGCGCCCTTCCCACTCATTATTTGGGGAGAGGCCCAGGGCCTCTATAAATAGAGCTAGCCACCACAGAAAGAAGGGAGGACGACGAGGACCGCGACGGCTGGAAATCTGGTAGAACCATAGCAGAGAGAGAGGCGACAGAACTCACCCTAGCAGTTCATCACACCAGCTCAAGAACACCTCTCGCGAGGCTATTCTTTCTTTGTATTGTCCATCATCAGCCCCGGAGGCAATCCACCACACCACACACTGGCGTAGGGTATTACACCACAACGGTGGCCCGAACCAGTATAAACATCGTGTCCCTTGTGTTGTTCATCATTTTCATCTTAGTTCACATGGGAGGATCAGACATAGATCGGTAGGGGGGAGATCTCCGTGCGCACCCCAATGTTTTAACCTCAAGGGTCTGTCGAAACTCGAAACCCGACATTTGGCGCGCCAGGTAGGGGTGCGCCGCAATCTTCCTTCCGCTGTTCGCGTGTGATCTTCCGTCGTGTCCATGGCTGATGCTCGTCGGGCTCGCGCCGAGCGCCGGGCTGCTCACGCCACTTGCGTCGCCCAGATGGCGTCCGTCGGCGGCCCCCCTCATCGTTCCTTGTCGCCCGCCGCCAACGCCACCACCGGCCCGGCGGGGAACGAGCAGCAGGCCTCGTCCCAGCACCCCTCGGTGCGGCGGGATGGCCGCACCGCCACCACATCGTGGACTCCAGCTGACTCGTCGTCCCACGCCCATCGCGCTCCCATGGATGCGCACGCCTCACTGCTCTTGGCGCGGGAGCTCCTGCACTATCGCCTCGTCGACGACCTCTACGAGGACTGGCTCGCCCGCATCAGCGAGCTCATCAGTGCCGCAGGGGGCTCCCCCTTGCGGTCCCTCTCGCTGCCTCATCCTCCGTCCCGTGCAGGGGGCGAGGATCAGGAGGCGCCTCCGCCGCCTCCTCCCCAAGAAGGTGCCTTGGCTCCAAGGCGTGCAACCCCAGGGCGAGACCCTGCACGTCCGGCGCCTGCGCAGCAAGAAGGGAGCTGCCAAGAGATCCCACGTCCCCAGGAAGGTGCTCGCACACTCCCAGCGCCGACGCGCCAAGATCGCACCCCAGCGCCTCAACGACAAAACCCCGCGCTGCTCCGAGTGGCGGCGTGTGGTGACCCGCAAGAACGAGTCCAGCACCAGCAAAGGGTGCCGGTGGCCACGTCGGGCTGCCTTGCCTTCACCCTCGAGCTGTGCGGCGTCACATGGCCAGGCAAGTTCAAGCCTGACCTCCCTCCCCGCTATGATGGCACAGCGGACCCCGCGGAGTTCCTGCAGCTCTACGAGCTGGGCATCGTAGCCGCCAACGGAGACGAGAAGGTCATGGCGAATTGGTTCCCCATGGCGCTCAAGGACGGCGCCCACACCTGGCTCCTAAACTTGGCTCCCGGCACGGTCTCTTCCTGGAGCGAGATGCGCACCCGCTTCATCGGTGGTTGCTTTTACCTGTGCTTGCTTGAAATTGGATTTCCTCCTATGTGCTTAACATACCTGACCAAATCACCTGCTCGATCGACGCCTATTTGAAGAGCCGCTCGCTCTGGCACGGCGCGTGCGCACGGGTCCGTCCCTGCAGCGTTGATAAACCTGAGTGGTCGAGCACTGGCCGCGGCAGCCCCGCATGGCGCCACCTCACCAGGCCCTCAGTGCCCTGACCGCTCCCTCGGAGTGACCATAGGTTGGCCGGCGACCGTAACGACAGGCCTTGTTTCTCGTCATGATTGGTGTGTAGGACCTACTCCAGGATCAATGTAGGGGGCATCGTGAGCTCTCTCTCCCTCTCTTCGGCACGGACCGCTTGCACGTTAAAAGGGGGTACATGAGCATCGCAACTATGGGATCCTACTGGCTCTCCAGCCCTCACTCCCTGGCCTTGACCCACGGCATCATGACCTGTTCATACCAGCGGTGGCTGAGCTCGCTCGAGGGCCGGGACCTGAGGACGTAGAGCGTTAAGGAAAGTGCGGGGGAGTGGGAAGAAGCTCGCGAGGGCCTAACCCAGCAGTACCTCGACCACTGCCTCTCGGGCCAGCCGCCTCCCCAAGGAACTACGTCAGACACACAAGAAAAGTCGTGCCATCGCAAAAGCTAGACCAACGCAGCGCTAAATCCCCGCCCAGTGCAACTTTCTCACGGCAACGCTGCCTTCCTTTCTCTCCCAGCAAGGATTGCTTGAGCGCTAAAGGGGACCTCCACTCGGGGGCTCTTACCGGACCTCGGGCAGCTCACCTCCTGGCCTTGACCACGGCATCGCGACCTGGCATACCAGCGACAGTTGAAGCTTGCCTGGGGACTCGGACCTGTCAGCGTAGAGCGCCAAGTCCTCGTGAGGATAGAAAGGGGGAGCTTAGCTGGAACAGAACGAACACGTCACGCTAATTCATATTAAGGATATAGTAATTACAAAAGCATGGCAGACGCCTTACATACCCCCGCGGGGTGTTGCTTTAATTCCTTGCAGGGAACAAAAGGTGCTAACCCTAAGGAACGCTACTTTCTAGCACCTCCTCAGGCAATGCCATCATCAACAATGGGCTGCCCAGTGCCGGCGCCAACCCCATTCAGATCAGTGGTGTCGGCGGCCCGAGGCAGCTACCTCACTCCGAGCACGACGCGAGCTCGGAGGCTCGTAGCTGTCGTCGCTTGTCTCCGGGGTCGCAAGGAGTTCGGGGGAGCCGCTGAAGCCCGCAGTCCCTCCGCTGCCGCCTGAGGAGCTGCAGGAGGACCAACGGGCGGGGCTGGTCCTCGCCAGTTCGTCACCACTGCCGCTTCCCTTAGGGTAGCATTCCAGTCGGCGTCCTTCTGCATCAAAGACCTTGAAGAACATCAAGGAGGCGCCGTCGTATTCAAGATGGATCACCAAGGCGCCGTCCGCACGACAGACCCGGGCAATCTCACCCCAGCCCCGGGTCATGAAGACCTAACCCGGAGCGACAATCGCGACCTCCGCTCCGGTTGCAGGGGTGCCACAGTCGGCGTGTTGCAGCCAGAGCTCCAGGGCCCTGCTCGGCGGCATCTCGAAGGCGAAGGGGGGAGGAAGGCGGATCCACAAAGTTGGAAGCATGGCGGCGTGAAGCACAAGCTCACGAGAGGAGCGCTCCGCGTGGACTCCAGGGGGGACGACGCGCACCAGTATGACTGGCCGACGACGGCGGCGACGCTGTCGGTGTTGCTCGGCGCCCTCCCCCCTGGGGCCTATGACGTGGGCGTGCAAGGGCAGCGGAAACCCAGGCGGCGGCCGCTCGTACCACGGCCTCGACACCACCTGCCAGGCGCCTTCGTCCCGGTGACAAAGGATTGACCGCTTCTTCGACGGGAGGGGGTCAGGACCCTCTCTGGGGGCCTTTCCTTCTCCTCAGCTGAAAACCGGTTGATCGGTGCCATTGGTGCAAGAGGAAGCAAGGATAAGGAAGAAGAAGAGGAGGAGTGACGGAAAGGGGTGAACCGACGAAGCTCGCCCAGCCTCGTACTTATAGCCGGAAAAGGCCAACCGCCGGGCATCATGACCTCAGGTAATCGTGACTCATATCTTCGCATGCAAGGACCTGTCAAGTCGTGCAGTTGCCGAGGCATCGTGGGAAGTGCAAACGCCCACGCCCAATCAACCGCCACGCGGTGCCCAAGGCCGCAGGCTGTTAGGGCCCGCGGTGCTTCATGCTTGCCCCTTCGCTTCTCTGCTAAGCCAAGCCCGCGCGCACCTTGGGCCCGGGGGCTACTGTCGGCGTTCTGGGAACGGGGGTCCCTAGACTTGCCTGCCTGCGGCCTGTGGCGTGGCTCAAGTGGGGGCCCAGCGAGGCCCATCTTCATCAGCTCAAGCCCAAGACCCTCGCGAGGGACCAAGCCTCGCGGGGCGGACGACAGGAAGCTTCCTCAGAGGCAGCCTCATCAGGAAGGCTCGCGAGGAGGCGGAGAGATCAAGGAAGGGGTACCTCGCGAGGAACCCGTGACGCAAGCCATGACGATCGAGACCAGGCGGGCACCAGGCGGGCGCCGGTCTGTGCAGTGTCCTTGTTTCCCCTTTGGTGCAAAGGGGGCAAGCACCGGCCAAGGCATCAGGCAAAGGTTACCATTCCGGTGCAATGAGACCAAGACCAGCCGGACGGCAGGACGAAGGTCACCGTGGAGCCCAAGACGGCATCATCGCCAGTGCTTTTGGCAGCCGAAGACCACCTTTTGTCAGGATAACTTGTACTAGATGTGCCCCTTCGAAATGGCCAATTGTTGGCGCCCTTTCCACTCATTATTTGGGGAGAGGCCCAGGGCCTCTATAAATAGAGCTAGCCACCATAGAAGGAAGAGGGACAACGACGGCTGGAAATTTGGTAGAACCATAGCAGAGAGAGAGAGAGGCGACTGAACTCACCCTAGCAGTTCATCACACCGGCTTAAGAACACCTCTCATGAGGCTGTTCTTCCCTTGTACTGTCCATCATCAGCCCCAGAGGCAATCCACCACACCACACACTGGAGTAGGGTATTACACCACAACGGTGGCCCGAACCAGTATAAACATCGTGTCCCTTGTGTTGTTCATCATTTTCATCTTAGTTCGCAAGAGAGGATCGGACGTAGATCGGTAGGGGGAGATCTTCGCGCGCACCCCAGTGTTCGAACCTCAAGGGCCTGCCGGAACCCGAAACCCGACATCTACGCTGACAGGTCCGGGTCCCCAGGCAGGCTACAGCCGTCGCTGGTATGCCAGGTCATGTGCCGTGGTCAAGGCCAGGAGGTGTGCGGCCCGAGGTCCAATAAGAGCCCCTGAGGCGCGATGCTTGGGAGGTCCCCCTTAGCGCTCAAGCAGCCATGGTAAGGCGAGAAAGGGAGTTGACGTGGCCGCAACGGGGTTGCAGCAAGGCGTGAGTGACCGTTAGGCCCAAACATTTAGCCGATCCGAGTGCGAGACTTATCTTGTTGATCTCGTGGCGACTCCTGGCGTTGCGCTAGGGCTGCACGCCTACTCATGCGGCATAGCTAGGCCAGCCCATACGAGTTTCTCTCCCCTCATGTTCTCCTTAGTGCTCTACATCCTCAGGTCCCGGCTCTCGAGAAAGCTCAGCCGCCGCTGGTATGCCAGGTCGCGATGCTGTGGTCAAGGCCAGGGGGTGATGGCTGGAGAGCCAGTAAGAGCTCCTGAGTTGCGATGCTCAGGATCCCCCATTTTAACGCACAAGCGAATTGCACGAGAGAAAAGGAGACTCGCGGTGCCGCCTGCTATCCTTCCCACGGGCTCCCTGTGAACAGGCACAAGAAGAAACATGGTTTGCCGTTACAGCTGTCAGCCCGCCGTTGGTTGCTCTGGATAAGGTGGAGTCACTGAGGGCCTGGTGAGGTGACGTGCGCGGGGCGTGCCGCGAGCCAGAGCTCAACCGCTCAGATTTGTCGATGTGGCAGGGACGGACCCATGCACCAGCGCCGTGTCTGTGAGGAGGCCCCGTGGGAGGCGATGATCAAGCAGGTGACAGCAGTTGGCGAGTTAAGCATGGAGAGCAGATCAATTTGGATAAATGCAGGAAGATACATGCCATCGAGTCCAGCCCGAGCGGCTAGGGGGTGATGCAGCCCGAGGGGCGCCCCCAACAAGGTAAGCTGAAGTCATAAGCGAAAAGGATACATGCCGCAGGGACGGACCCACGCGGCCTGGGAATAATGCAGCCCGAGGGGCGCTCCCAGCTAAACGAGCTTGGAAGATGTCACCTAGTTCTGTAGACGAATTAAAGTTGGTGCAGCTGAAGGCGTGCAGTGAAGAAATGACTCCTCATGAGCCGCCAGAACCCTGAGCCTCGTGAGGCTCTGGGGGCTCGGGAGGTTCCCTGAAGACTATCTGCATCTCCTCCAGAACGGCGTGGTACCTGGCTTCCTGAGCCGCCAGGACATGTCGCATGTTGCGCTGATAGGCCGACGCCACGCTCGGCAAGCCAAAAGGCATATGAACATAGCTGTGCGGCGGGCCCTCGTAGCGGCCCACATGCGAAGGCCAGAAACGCTCCTGAGATGCGGCCCTGTTGAGCCCTGGGATGTCGATGCAGACACGGAGCCCAGCATCCTCGCCAAGATGCGGAGCTGCGCCTCGTGGGCGGCTGTCATCGCGCATGGCTCTTGCTCCTTGTAGTTCCTGGGTGGTCCTGGTGATGAACTCCTGAGTGGTGGGAACTCCTTGCCCTGTGCTCTCCTGAGGGTCACGTGCCGTGAAGCACGCCTCCAAGTGGTGCCCAAGCGCCTCCCTCACGAGGTTGGCAAGGTCTGAGGCCCTCCAGAAGAGAGCCACTGAGCCCTGCCTGAGGAGGGAATCGAGCGCGTCTTCCTATGTGATGGAGGGAGGCGCCCCTGGAGCGGGCACTGGTCCTGACGAGGCTCCTGTCGCAACGCCATCCTCCTGAGGTCCTGCATGGCGTGGCTACTTCTTCTTGGGGATGGCCTCCAGAGGGCCTTCATTTCTGTTGTCGGGGTCATTGATTGTAGCGGCTTGAAAGGCGCGCTCGAGCGAGCACACCGCATCCCTCTCTTCACACGGGACCGTGATGATTCCTCCGTTTCTTGGCATCATGAGAACATTGTAGCCGTGATGAGTGACTACCATGAACTTGGCCAGGGCTGGATACCCGAGGATGGCATTGTACGGCAGGCGGATGTGCGTGACGTCGAAGTCGATGAGCTCGGTGTGGTAGTGCTTGCGCTCCTCGAAGGTGACGGGTGTGATGGAGCTGTCGGTCACTCCTGAGAAAGGCTTGGTGGGCTGGAGCTATTCATAAGGCACTTGGAGGTTGTCGAACGTGTCGACGGACAGGACGTTGAGCCCTGCGCCACCGTCGATGAGGGTCTTGGTGACCTGCACATTGCTCATAACTGGGGAACACAGCGTAGGGAGGGCGCCAGTGGTGGCTGCTCACTTGAGCTGATCCGCCGAGTTGAAAGTGATGGCGCATTGGGACCACCTGAGCGGGCGCGTGGCCTCGAGTTTTGGGAGCGCCGCAATTACCTCGCGAGCGAACTGTTTGAAGGTGCGCTGAGAGGCTGGGGCCTGGGCGCCACCCAAGATACAGGCGATCGTACGCGGCTCCTGGAAGCCCCCAGCCCCCTCGTCCTGGTGGTGGTCGTTGTTCCTTCTTGGTGGCGGCAGCGCGGGAAGACCGGCGTTGCCCTGGGGGCGATCTTCACGCGGTGGGTCCCTCTAGGCGCCCTCGTGAGGTTGGTCCTGCCAGCGGTCCTCACGAGGCCGGTCGCGCCACTCCTGGCACGGCCCACGGTCATCCCAGCGTCCGCCTCCATGTCCTCTTCCGCGGCCGTAGCCCTGGTCGTTGCGCTCGAGGCGTCGACCGTAGCGTCCTTCCCGTATGGCTCTGAGCTCTTGACAGTCGTTGGTGTTGTGGGTGTTCAGGTTGTGGAAGGCGCAGAACAGTCAGCCGTTCTTGTATGACTCGGGCTGATCTCTGCCCCGCTTGATGTCGGGCTCTGCTGCGAGCACAACTGCCTCCTTGCGCTTCACATCCTTGGCCTTGGCATTCTTCTCCTCCGCGCCCATGGCTGGCAGCTCAAGGAGGGAGAGGCGCCCCTCCTTAGCACTTGCGCACTTGGTCGCCAGATTGAAAAGCTCCTGAGATGTGCAGAACTCCTCGTGGATGGCGAGCTCTTCCTTCATCTTGACGTCACGGACGTCGTCGGAGAACGTGGAGATGATGGCCTCGTCCGTGACCTTGGGGATCTTGAGGCGGGTGTTGTTGAAGCGCTGGATGTACTTCTGGAGGGTCTCTCCTGGTTGCTGCCTGATGCGGCATAGATCACCCGCGGCTGGTGGGCGGTCGTGAGTGCCCTGGAAGTTGGCGACGAAGCGGTCGTGCATCTCGTCCTAGGAGGAGATCGAGCCATGCTGCAGGTTCAGGAGCCAGGAACGAGATCCATCCTTGAGAGCCATGGGAAACTAGTTCGCCATGAACTTTTCGTCGCCGTTGGCCGCTTCGATGCTCAGCTCATAGAGTTGCAGGAACTCCGTGGGGTCGGCGGTACCGTCATAGCGACGACACAGATCCGGCTTGAACTTGCCCGGCCAAGCAACACTACACAGCTTGGGGGTGAAGGCACAGCAGCCAGCCATGGTTGCCGGGGCCCACTTCGGAGGTGGAGCTTGGTCTTGACGAAGTCCGCGCTGCACCGCTGTGGGCGGTGCACGGTCTTGACGAGGTGGCGCGGGGAGCGCAAGCACAGCTTCTCGCGGCCGCAGAATTTCTTGGCAGCTTCTCTCTTCGCGCGCGGGCGCCGGGCGCGACGGATCATGCCGCTGAGCCGCGCGCCTTGGTGCCAAGGCGCCGTCTTGGGGCTGAGGTGGTGGAGGCACGCCATGAGCCGCGTCGCCCGTGGCTGGTTGAGGGGGAGGCAGAGAGTGGGACGGCGTCGGAGAGTCCCTTGTGGCGCGGACGAGCTCGGCGACGCGGTCGAGGCACTCCTCGTAGAGGTCGTCGATGGGGCGGTAGCGCAGGACATCGTTTCCCGCGAGGAGCACGGCCCGTGCCTCCATGGGAGCATGGTGCGCGTGAGACGAAGAACCGGCAGGGGTCAGCGATGGAGTGGCGGTGCGGCTGTCCTGCCACACCGAACGATGCAGCGAGGACGCCTACTGCTCGTTCCCCGTTGGGCCGGTGGCAGCGTTGGCGGCGGGAGACAGAGAACTGCGATGTGGCCCGCCGACGGGAGCCGTCTGAGCGACGCGGGCGGTGAGGGCAGCCCAACGCTCAGCTCGAGCACGGCGAGCGTCCGCCATGAAGACGACGAAGCGGCGGAGCGACGAACTGATGGAAGGGAAGCTACAGTGCACCCCCTACCTGGCGCGCCAAATGTCAGATGTGGGGTTCCGGCAAACCCTTAAGATTCGAACACTGGGGTGCGCGCGAAGTCTTTCCTTCTCACCGATCTACGCCCTAGCTCACTAAGATCTCGCGGACGAACTCGACGAACTTGCAACACAGAAAGACACGAGGTTTATATTGGTTCGGCCCACCGTTGTGGTGTAATACCCTACTCAAGTGTGGTGGTGGATTGCCTCTGGGGCTGATGATGAACAGTACAAGGGAAGAACAGCCTCCTGAGGTTGAGGTGTTCTTGTGAGTAGGCTCTCGATCGGGTTGGATCAAGCTCAGATGCATGAGGCTCTGTTTTCCCTGTGTCCTCTCTCTACCGTGGTGGCTAGCTCTACTTATATAGGCCCTGGTCCTCTTTCCAAATATTGAATGAGAAGGGAGCCAACAACGACGGGCAAATTTGAAGGGGGACAGCTAGTACAAGCTATCCTGACAAAAGTGGTCTACGCCTGCGAAAGGCTCTGGTGGTGATGTCGTCTTGGGCTCCACGATGACCTCCGTCTTGCCGTCCTCCTAGTCTTGGTCTTGTTGCACCAATATAGCAATCTTTTCCTGATGCCTTGGTACTCTTCGCCTGCGCTGGCCTCCTTAGCACCAAAGAGGAAACAAGGATGTTGCGCGCGCTGGCGCCCGCCTGGCGCCCGCCTGGTGTCGTGCGTCATGGCTCACATCACGAGGGCCTCGTGAGGTTTGCCCCGCCTTGATATCTCCGCTCCTCGTGAGTCTTCCTGGCTAGGCTACTCCAGAGGAGGTCTTGCATCGTCCGCCTTGCGAGGCTTGGACCCTCGCGAGGGTCTTGGATGCCTTTTGATGAAGATGGGTCGTACGGCCTGATGGCTTAGCCACGCCGTGGGCCGCAGGCAGGCAAGTCTGGGGACCCCCGTTCCCAGAACGTCGACAACTTCATAACTGTCTTGAATCAGTTGACACAAATAGTGTGATCCGGCTCAACGTGAAAAAACTTTCGTAAGATCATGCATTAGCCCCCAAGTGCCAAGTGTTGTTACTTGTAAAATACTTGGGACTTTAAGCCTGGAAAAACAAAAAGGAATTTCTTTGGCAGACATTAGCCCCCATGTGCCAAGTGGTGTTGCGTTGCAAAGCACTTGGGACTTTAATCATTATAACCTTTATTTAAATTTTGACACACCTGTGCATGTTTGTAGACCGCCCTAACTGAAGTTGGCCTCTCAATTGACGGATGCAAAGACCCGGCTGGTGTATCAAGAGGCGGAGATAAAGACTGCTGACTCCAAACTTCAGTTGAGCTTCTCTGAAGCTGAAAAACTGAAGACTAGTTTGGATGCAAAGAAGAAATCCTGGGCCGATGAGAAGGCCTTGCTAATACAACGTGCTGAGACAGCAGAGGTGGCTCTCGAGGAGGTTACCACAGAGCTCACCGGCTTAAAAAACCATGTGTCTCAAATGGTCTCTACAATCTTTGGTGAGTCATTTGCATTGGTCACTTACACTCTATTTTGACCAGGAATATGAACCGCCTACTGAACCTTTGTTAAAACACTCACAGGTCCACGGAGTAACAATCTGAGTAAAAACAATGTGACAAAACTGAAGGCGGTTTATACCTTGGTGGAGCAACTGTACACTGGGGCTCAACGGGCACTTGCTACTATCTCCCCTGCCAACCAAGGACCCAACCGTTTGAGTGATGTTTTAAAGAAGTTATCTATCTTACCCGATAGATTTCAAGAGGTCAAACGGTATTGTGCAAGAGCCGGAGCCCTGACTTCCCTGAGCCGCTCCAAAGCCTGGGTGCCGGATTTAGACCCAGTGGATGTGGCCAAGGGGTACCCTACCGTGAAGGAAGACGGCACTCCGTTTGAGCAAGATGATTTTATCGCCTGTGTGAGGGGAGTTCGTCCTCAGGCTACCATTCTTGGTGAGGAGACCAACATCGAGAAATATCAGCTGGGTTTTGGTATGGAGAATAAAAAGATGGCAACTCCCTCTTATAAAGTGACGGATCTTATCCCGCCAGTTAGCCAACACACTTTTGCCCCGAAAATTGACCCGGCCGACCTAATTGACGATGAGGCTGAGTTCATTGCTCTGAACGGCTTTGACTGGTCCAATCCCAGCTTCCAACCAGTGGAGGGAGGTGAGCCAGCAAGGGAGGAGTCATAATCGTCTGAATAATCCAGCCTTTAGCTTAAGACCTTCTTAAGGGAGAAAACAGTCTAACCTTTTGGGCTCTCAATGCCTTGTAATAGGTCAGTTTGAAAACTACATATTTTGCCTATGCCATCGTGCATAGGATGTTGCATATGACCTTTTACCCGTGATGTCAATATATGCATTATATCTGCGATTGCATCTGCAGTGTTTGAATCTGTTCCTGTATGCAGAAGATAAAAAACGGTCCTGGCGGTTGATCGCTAGACGGGTCAAAAACACCCGATACATAACTATGAAATCATCATAGTGCAAAAAACAGGACCAGATGTAAGATAAACAAGGCTATGGTCTTTGATTCTGAATTGCCGACTTATATGACCCGGATAGTAAGGTTGACGACCCTAATGTTTGTAGAAGCCAATACCTTGATATGCCTGGTGATTGTTATCCCTTGGCAACTTACTGTCAAATAAATGAGCTAGTTCAATTTGAAACCATACGTGCAGTTAGCTTTGAGACAACAAAAAAACAGTAAAACAAAATAGGATGTTTCAAACGATGTAAATCAAGCATTAAGAGTAATTTGGAGGCTTCTGATTCGCATATGATCAGTAAACTGGACCAAAGGGGTTAAGTTAGGATTCGAATATGACCATGTAGCCCCAGTGGTTTTGGCATTGTGTCGATCAAGAGGCTACCGACAGCTATGTTCTCTTTGGTTACGGGTACGACCTATGTTTGAACAGGAAGCCCCCAAATGACCTTGAGAGGTTTTTAACGACCCTGATTCAAATACGATCCAAGTCGGCCCCAAAAGGGGTGAAGCTATGATTCAGATACGATCAAGAAGCCCCCTAGTGAGTTTGGCTTTGTGCCGATCAAGAGGGTTATGACAGCTATGTTCTCTTTGGTTCGAATACGACCTATGTTTGAACAGGAAGCCCCCAAGTGACCATGAGGTTTATGTCTAGATTCGAATACGATCATGAGCCGGACCAAAAGGGTTAATCTAGATTCGGATACAATCGGCCCCCTAATGGTCGTTTGAATAATGAGAATAATAAAGATATACGATCATTGAGGAGGAAAAGGACAGAGGTCCTGTTTATTACTTATCATAATATATACAACGTTAAAGTATGTACATGGTGAGAGCCGGTGGCTCAAGTATAGTATGGCCGAAGCTGAGCAATATTCCACGGCCGGCAGGTCTCCTCCTCTAACTTACGTGAGTCTTTGTGCTCTCGAACGTCGATAAGGTAATATGACCCGTTGTTTAAGTTTGTGCTGACCACAAAGGGTCCTTCCCAAGGTGGGGATAGCTTGTGTGCATCGGACTGATCCTGGATGAGCCGGAGCACCAGGTCACCTTCTTGAAAGGTTCTGGACTTAACCCTGCGGCTGTGATAACGGCGCAGGTCCTGTTGGTAAATTGCTGATCGGGCCGCTGCCAAATCTCTCTCCTCATCTAAAAAGTCAAGTGCATCATGTCGGGCTTGTTCATTATCAGCTTCAACGTAAGACGCCACGCGGGGCGAGTCATGTTGGATGTCACTAGGCAGGACTGCTTCTGCTCCGTAAACCATGAAGAAAGGTGTATAACTTGTAGACCTGTTAGGAGTGGTATTGATACTCCATAGCACCGAGGGTAACTCCTCTACCCAACAACCCGGCGTCCGTTGTAAAGGAACCATAAGCCGGGGCTTGAGACCTTTTAAGATTTCCTAATTTGCTCTCTCAGCTTGACCATTGGATTGGGGTGAGCTACTGACGAAACATCAAGCCGGATATGCTCACGTTGACAAAACTCCTCCATAGCACCTTCGGACAGATTAGTACCATTGTCAGTTATAATGATGTGTGGAAAACCAAAACGAAAGATCACCTTTTTCATGAACCGAACCGCCGTGGCTGCATCACACTTGCTAACCGGCTCTGCCTCAACCCATTTTGTGAATTTGTCAACTGCCACCAAAAGATGTGTCTTTTTATCCTTGGATCTTTTGAAAGGTCCAACCATATCAAGCCCCCAAACTGCAAACGGCCAAGTGATTGGAATCATCCGCAATTCTTGAGCTGGTACGTGCGCTCGTCGTGCGAACTTTTGACAGCCATCGCACCTACTGACCAGATCCTCCGCATCAGCATTAGTCGTTAGCCAGTAAAAACCATGACGAAAAGCTTTGGCCACAATAGACTTTGAGCCGGCATGATTGCCACAATCTCCTTCATGGATCTCACGAAGAATCTCTTGACCTTCTTCAGGAGAGACACATCGTTGAAACGCTCTAGTGACACTGCGATGATATAACTCACTATTGGAAATTGTCATTGACTTAGACCGCTGGGTTATCTGTCTCGCCAAGGTATCATCCTCTGGCAACTCGCCCCGGGTCATGTAAGCCAAATATGGCATTGTCCAATCTGGAATGACATGAAGAGCCGCCACCAGTTGTGCCTCCAGGTCAGGAATGGCCAAGTCTTCTTCTGTAGGTAACTTGATAGAAGGGTTAGGTAGAACATCTAAAAAGGTGTTAGGTGGCACCAGCTTACGCTGAGATCCCAACCGGCTTAAGGCATCGGCCGCTTCTTTCTGCCGTCAATGTGTTCCACTTGATAACCCTTGAAGTGTCCAGCCACAGCGTCAACCTCACGATGATAAGCCACCATGAGAGGATCCTTGGAATCCCACTTGCCTGATACTTGTTGAACCACTAGATCTAAGTCGCCAAGGCACCATACCCGACTTAAACTCATTTCCTTAGACATTCGAAGACCATGGAGCAAAGCCTCATATTTTGTTGCGTTGTTAGTACAAGGAAACATCAATCGCAACACGTAACAAAACTTGTCACCTCGAGGAGAAATTAAGACAACTCCAGCCCCCGAGCCTTCCAACTGTCTGGACCCATCAAAATGAATCGTCCAATATGTGTTGTCTGGCTTCTCTTCAGTTGTCTGCAACTCCGTCCAATCGTTAATGAAATCGACCAGCACTTGAGATTTGATCGCAGTACATGGCACATACTTTAAACCATGAGACCCAAGCTCAATGGCCCACTTGGCGACTCGTCTTGTAGCTTTTCTATTTTGAATAATATCTCCTAACGGAGAAGAGCTAACCATAGTGATAGGGTGACCCTAAAAGTAATGCTTGAGCTTCCGGCTTGCCATGAACACCCCATAAACAAGCTTCTGCCAATGTGGATACCTTTGCTTAGATTCAATGAGCACCTCACTGACGTAGTAAACCAGCCGCTGAACCGGATGTTCCTTGCCAATCTCCTTGCGCTCCACAACAATGGCCACACTAACAGCACGTGAGTTAGCAGCCACATATAACAACAGCGGCTCTTTCTCAATGGGAGCAGCCAGAACCGGTGGCTCAGCGAGCGGCCTCTTCATATCTTCAAAGGCAGAATCAGCAGCGTCACTCCAGACAAAGTCATTCGTCTTTTTTATCATCTGATACAATGGCATAGCCTTCTCACTTAACCGGCTTATGAACCGTCTTAAAGCTGCAACCCGACCCGCCAGCCTTTGAACGTCATTAATGCACACCGGCTTAGCCAAATATGTCATTACCTTAAGGGTTAGGCTCAATGCCTCTGTTAGACACCAAAAAACCCAAAATCTTGCCAGCGGGGACTCCAAGCACACATTTTGCCGGGTTAAGGATCATCTTGTAGACCTGGTGGTTATCAAAAGTCTCCTTCAAATCATCTACCAGAGTTTCCTTTGCTCTGGATTTAACAACTATATCATCCACATAAGCATGAACATTTTGCCCGATCAGGTCATGAAGACAATTCTGCACACATCGTTGATAAGTCGCTTGGGCGCTCTTAAGCCCAAAAGGAATAGACACATAGCAGAAGGCTCCAAACAGAGTGATGAAAGTTGTCTTCTCCTGGTCCTTAACTGCCATATTGATTTGATGATAACCAGAATAAGCATCCAAAAAGGTCAGACGCTCACAACCTGCCGTAGCATCGATGATTTGATCAATACGAGGGAGAGCAAAAGGATCAGTCGGGCAAGCTTTGTTTAAATCCGTGTAATCCACACACATACACCAAGTGTCGTTCTTTTTTAGCACAAGCACCGGGTTAGCCAACCTCTCTGGGCGAAAAACTTCAACGATAAACCCGACTGCCAAAAGCTGGGCCACCTCTTCTCCAATAGCCTTGCGCCTTTCCTCATTAAACTGCCGAAGAAACTGCCTGACCGGCTTAAACTTTGGATCAATATTAAGAGTGTGCTCAGCGAGTTCTCTCGGTACACCCGGCATGTCAGAAGGCTTCCATGCAAAGATGTCTCGGTTCTCACAGATGAACTCAATGAGGGCGCCTTCCTATTTTGGATCCAAGTTAGCACTGATAATGAACTGTTTGGATGAGTCGCCAGGCACAAAATCAATCATCTTAGTATCATCAGCTGACTTAAATTTCAGCGCCGGCTCATGCTCTGTAGTTGGCTTCTTCAAATATGTCATATCTGCCGGGTCAACATTATCCTTATAAAACTTCAATTCCTCCGTTGCGCAAACAGATTTGGCATAAGCCGCATCACCTTCTTTACATTCCAGGGCTATCTTCCGGCTTCCATGTACTATGATGGTGCCTTTATAACCCAACGTTTTGAGCTGTAGATAAACATAACACGGCCGAGCCATGAACTTAGCATAAGACGGCCGTCCAAACAGAGCGTGATATGGGCTTTTGATCTTAACCACTTCAAAAGTTAACTTCTCAGCCCTAGAATCATACTCATCCCCAAAGGCTACTTCCAGCTCAATCTTACCAACCGGGTACGCCGACTTACCAGGCACCACCCCATGAAAAACAATGTTGGATGTTTTAAGACTCTTATCAGTCAACCCCATGCGACGGAACGTCTCATAATAGAGGATGTTGATGCTAATGCCTCCGTCCATGAGCACTTTAGTGAACTAATATCCACCAACCTGAGGCGCCACCACCAAATCCAGATGACCCGGATTATCGACACGGGGAGGATGATCTTCCCTACTCCATACAATAAGCTGCTCGGACCATCTCAAATAACGTGGAACTGCTGGCTCAACAGTATTTACAGCCCTCTTATGAAGTTTCTGGTCCCTCTTGCATAAACGGGTGGTGAATACGTGATACTGCCCAGCGTTTAGCTGCTTTGGGTTACTCTGATACCCGGACTGCTGCTGCTGCTGACTGCCCTGGCTGGATTGCTGATTATAGCCGCCTTGACTACCTTGATGACCCTGGCCATGAAAACCGCCACCGCCTGAGTCGGCGCCCGGGCCATGAAAGCCGCCACTGCCTGAACCGCCGCCAGGTCCGTGGTTACCATCGAACATTATAGAATTCTTAAAAGCCTTCATGATCGTACAGTCCTTCCATAGATGAGTGGCCGGCTTCTCCCTGGTGGCGTGTCTGGGACAAGGTTCATTTAGCAATTGTTCGAGGGTGGGGCCTGACCCGCCTGACCGAGGAGGTGGCCTCCCCTTGCGCCATTGATTGTTGCCATGTGCATTGGTGTTAGCCACAAACTCTAGACTACCGTCAGCCTTACGTTTATTACGTCCTTGATTCGCCGGGTTATGCTGGTGACCTTTGGCGTTGCCGTTCTTCTTTCCCTTCCATGTCTTCTCTTCATCAGACGCAGGATCCTTGGTACTGTCAGAGTCGGCATATTTGAACAGAGCCGCCATCAACTGGCCCATGTCATTACAATCACGTTTGAGCCGCCCCAGCTTCTATTTCAAAGGTTCAAAACGGTAATTTTTCTCCAACATTAAGACCGCGGAGCCGGCATCCATCTTCTTAGATGAATGTATTATTTCCTTGACCAGGCGCACCCAATGGGTCGTGGATTCACCTTCCTCTTGCTTACAGTTAGTCAAGTCCACGATCGACATAGGTTGCTTACATGTATCTTTGAAGTTCTGAATGAACCGGGCTTTTAACTCCGCCCACGAGCCGATGGAGTTGGGTGGCAACCCTTTCAACCAGGTGCGAGCCGTTCCATCTAACATCATAGTGAAGTACTTGTCCATTGCTACATCACCGACCTCTAGTAACTCCATTGCCATCTCATAACTTTCAATCCATGCCCCGGGCTGCAAATCTGTTGTGTAATTAGGCACCTTGCGAGGCCCCTTAAAGTCCTTTGGCAAACGCTCATTACGCAGAGCCGACACTAGAAAAGGGACACCTCCTGTCCTTGTGGCCACACCTGCTTCAACAGTGGTCGCTGGATAAACCGAAAAAGCCTGTTGAGCCACTAGCTCAGCCTCCTGTTGAACCGCCCGCTAAGCCTCTTGACAGATCCTCTCCTGATCCACCAAGTTAAGGGCTCCATCCTGTGTCGGGTTATGCCTGCATGGTTGGTTACGGCATTGGGCGTTACTTGACATGGTCGCTGAGTCCATATGCCTGCTATAGCTCGGGCTCTGGCTTGGGCGAGGGGTTGAATGGATTCTGTCTCGGCTATAAGAGTATGCATCCTACTATGCCAAAGCCGTCTGAAGAAGTTCTCTGACCCTTCGTGTTTCGATTGCCGTCGGAGAGTCACCTTCCATTGTGAGAGCCGCCAAATGCGTCGACGCAGTGATCAGATTCTCCAAAGGTTAGAAAAGTGACCTAGTGGTATTGGTGCATAATGAGGTGGAGCAGTATTCACACGAGGGGGCTCCACGGCGCGCGGTTGAACTGGTGCCCCAGTCTCGGGTGTTGTGACCCGGTTTGCCTCCGGCAGGTTACCAGCCCCAGGTGTGTGGAAGAGGTTCCTAGGATCATAAGTCAGAGGTAGACGTGATTGAGACTTTTGGTGCCTTCTCCTCATGAGCTCGTTTGACGCGTTTAGATCCACCGAGAGCCGGAAAGTCTCTGCTTCAAGCTGCTGAGCACGAGCATCCAGAGCTGCCCGCTCTACAGCTATCCTGACGTCCTCTGCCGCCAAGTCTTCCTTGGCTTTTGCTACCTCCTCGCGTAACCGTGCCACCTCCGCATCATGCTGATCTTTGTCCGTCGGTTCAACCACGACGATCAATAGAGTCGTCATCCTATCCATGAGAACCATCAGCACCTGAGCCGGCGGGCACGCGGGGTCTCCTGACCCGGCCGCCGCCGACCCGATGGTTATTGCTACCACAGCCGTAGAATTTTGCACGGGTTGAGTGGTACCGTGAAGACTCCGGCTCGATTCGGCGGCTCAAAGGGGTCCAGAATACTGCTACCATGGGAAGACGTGGATCTCGCCCGCTGAGCCGTCTCGATGAGGTTGGTGCAGATGTCCGGCTTAGGGCCCGACTAGCCGATCCGGCTGATGAAGACATGGATTCCGCCAAAGGGGACCCAGTACCCATACTCAACTGAGCCGGCATCGGGGCCCCAGCCTTCATCGTCGATGTAGAGCTTGCCGCGACGACTCTTGGTCATCCGGCCCACAGGTATCCCTTGAGCCCTTTGAAGCTGCCCATCAAGAACTCAAATCCATTGTGCACTGGCCCCACGGTGGGCGCCAACTGTCGTGGAATTGTCACGGCAGATGTCCTAGTGAAAGGACTTAGTCGTGGAGCCATCGCAACTAGGAAGCTTAAAGGGGGTTAATCAGGACAAAGGACACGAGAGGTTTATACTGGTCCGGCCCCTTGCAGTGAAGGTAAAGCCTAGTCCAGTTGTTGTGGCATTGCTAGGTTTCGATGACCAAGGAGAGAAATATGCTAGCTTGGCTCTCAATCTGTTGTTTATTGCCCTAAGCCGCCGCTGGGTCGTCCCCTTATATACACGGGTGGACGCCTGGCAGCCTACAGAGTCCCGGACGACTCATACAACGTGTCCGTCTCGGTGACTTCTTTTACATGCCTTTCTTTACAAGTCTTACTTATACATGGCGGTTTACAATTACGGGCCTTAAGCCACCTTTGGGCTTGGGCCTAATACAAGCCTTATAATAAACCATCGCCTTGTATATTCGTTGGGCTTCTTTTAGTAACCCACCATGGGGATTGACCCTGCCCCTCCTGGGCGGGTCATACCTGGTAGTCATATTCCCAACAAAGTTGGTCCCTTTAATTTGAGCGGGAGGTACTTGAAGGCATGTAGATCGTCACAATGAGCCATGTGAATATGGAGAAGAAAATCTTCTATCCAGACTACGGGATTTGTAGTGCCGTCATATGATTCGATGTTAACGAGTTTAAACCCTTCTGGGAACTGATGTTCCATTACTTCATTGGTGAAGCATAGGGGGTGTGCGGTGCCTCTATACCGGGCGACATCGCGGCGTAGTTCGAATGGAGGTCGTATGCGGTTTTCGGCCCATGTGAGGTTATTTTTGTCACGTCAAGTCTGATGACCATCCTCGCGAGTTGGAGCACACCCCCTTGATCCGTAGATTGATCTGGTCTGACCGGCTCTATTGTCTAGGTCCTGTCGTAGGTCATAGGTGTATCCTGGGGCCGCTATTTCTCTGCCTTTACGGCGAGGTGGTGCGGAGTGGTGTTCGACTTGAGCGGCCGCTCTGTCCCGGCCACACTGCGGTCGGTCAGGTATGTCAGCATCGCGCATTGGCGGTATGGGAACCGGGGCCTCGTCGTCAAATTTTCACGGTAGCTTGTGCTTCGGGTAGCTCTTTGGGGGTGCGATCCCATATTCCTCGGCTGCCAGGACGTTAGTCCATCTGTCGTTGAGCAAATCCTGGTCAGCTTGAAGTTGTTGCTACCTCTTTTTCTGGCTTCTCACAGTGGCGATTAGCCGGTGCTTAAAGTACTCTTGTTCGAGGGGTTCCTTTGGCACGATGAAGTCTTCATCGCCGAGGCTCACATCCTCTTCGGAGATTGGTAGGTAATTACTATCCTCCGATTCCTCATTCCCGACAGGATCGTTGGAGTTTACTTGCCCATCCTCCCAATCATCCTGTTCGGATGTTGGCTCTACAGGGGCTTCAGGGTCTTTGGCGTTCTCCGGAGTGTTATTCTCTTCGGTGCCGGTATTGCTGTTGATGTCTACTACACAACCTTCTTCTTGTAATCGTTGTTGGGCCTCCAAGTGCAGAGGTTTGTAGGACAGTAGCAAATTTCCCTCAAGTGGATGACCTAAGGTTTATCAATCAATGGGAGGCAAAGGATGAAGATCGTCTCTCTCAAACAACCCTGCAACCAAATAACAAAGAGTCTCTTACGTCCCCAACACACCCAATACAATGGTAAATTGTATAGGTGCACTAGTTCGCCGAAGAGATGGTGATACAAGTGCAATATGGATGGTAGATATAGGTTTTTATAACCTGAAAATATAAAAACAGCAAGGTAACTAATGATAAAAGTGAGCATAAACGGTATTGCAATGCTAGGAAACAAGGCCTCAGGTTCATACTTTCACTAGTGCAAGTTCTCTCAACAATAATGACATAATTGGATCATATAACTATCCCTCAACATGGAACAAAGAGTCACTCCAAAGTCACTAATAGCGGAGAACGAACGAAGAGATTATTGTAGGGTACGAAACCACATCAAAGTTATCCTTTTTGATCGATCTATTCAAGAGTCCGTAGTAAAATAACACGAAGCTATTCTTTCCGTCCAATCTATCCTACAGTTCTTACTAGAATAACACCTTAAGACACAAATCAACCAAAACCCTAATGTCATACTCCAATGTCACCTCAAGTATCCGTGGGTATGATTATATGATATGCATCACACAATCTCAGATTCATCTATTCAACCAACACAAAGAACTTCAAAGAGTGCCCCAAAGTTTCTACCGGAGAGTCAAGACGAAAACGTGTGCCAACCCCTATGCATAAGTTCTATCGGGGATATACCCCGCGGCGTAACCCGGCTGGAAGATAACCCGGCCGGACTTGGCACTTTATCATAACCCGCCAGAGGACTGGCAATTCATGGGTTACGGTTCACTGGTCTGATGATTTACGAGCCTGGCGACTCACGAATGACCCCGACGACGGGTTAGATAAAGGACTAGGACCAAGGCCCAGAAGGCCAGTTCATGTTATGGTGGGTCAGTTTAAGAGGAAAGCGTAAGGAATATTTCCTTATATAGGAAGCAAGACTAGGACTCCACTTGTAATAGGTTAATCCTAATCCTACTAGGACTAGTCATGTAACCCGCCCCTTCAAAATATATAAGGAGGGGCAGGGCACCCCAAGAGGGGACAGGAAACAAGCAATAATCTTTAGGGCTAGACACAACAAAGGGGAGCCGGCTTATGCGGCATCTCCCTCATGAGCATAATGAGATCTAGCCACAAACAGCATGTAGGGTTATTACCGGATGATGTTTCCCGGGGCCTGAAGCTGTCTAAACCCTTGTCTTGTGTTGCGTCTCTCGATTCTGCTCAACCCCTCTCAAGCTACTACATAGATGTGCTGGCCTCACAACAAAGTCCTCACACTAGGACATCTGTCGTGGCAATTCCACGACAGTTGGCGCCCAACTTGGGGCTGCGCACGGTGGTGTTGATTTCTTGAAGGGATTTTTCCAAGGGATTGAGAAGCTCATGATATACTGGATGAAGAAAAGTCTGGGTAGAAGGAACAATGTCGTAAATGAGGAGTTGGAACGGCGTGTACAAGACATGCAAAAATTTAGGGTTACATGTGATACAGTCGCCGCACACACCTTGATAAATTCGCCGAGTCCCCAACAAAAGTTTTTGGCGATTCCGTAATACAGGTTACGTTGAGACGGACTGGTAATTGCCACTTCAATCATTCTATGTAACCCGTCGGTTTTTCGGTTGGAGATGTCTGCCACGTTCGCAGCGTCAGCAAAGGAAAAATCAAGAAAAACAAAGGGTCACGTCTATCTGCACTGTCATCGATCTGTGATCTACCAAGGCACAGATAACCTGACCCGGGAAATTGCTAGAGTTCTTTTTTGACTGAAGTCTTGAGAAGACTCGCCGGAGTAAAACCAGCTATCGACTACCAAAAGTGTCACGTTGGCTGGTCAAAAGACGGCTCTTAACCAAAACCAACACAGACCCTTAGCTGGCCTCTCTTCGCCTCCGGCTCGGATCCATTAGCCGCTCCGAGCCTCCATCGAGTCTCGCCGCTCCTGAACCGCCTCCCGTCCGAGTCAAGGTTGGACATTGCTACACCTAAGCCGACTGGCCTCGCGCCCCTGCTTCGCCACTCGCATCTGCTGTACGTGGGCTGGTCTTGGTCGTTTCAACCTGAGAGACGCTCGCGCAAGGCTCCATGCTACCAGCCGAGATGCTATCGGAGAATCGCCCCGTGCTGACTGCTGAGCCGCTGCCAGAGAGCCGCTCCATGTTGCAAGTTGAGCCGCCGCCAGAGAGCCGCCCCGCGTGGACCTTGCGTTGAGCTGTAGGTAGTTGCCGCTCATGAGCCGGCGCCTCTCCGCTTAGAGCCGCAGCCCTGCTCTAAATTGCAAGTTCTGCCCACTGTCGCCGTGTTGTCCTTCTGCTCTGAGCCGGTCCCCAGCGTGTACTTCCTAATCCGTGAATGCCTTTGGAAATCTGAGTTTATATATCCTAAGATCGAGCAGTGGTGAAACAATCTTAGGCAGCAGTCCTCTTTAGTCCTGGTGAGCCCGCTTGTTGAAAAGATTAAATCAAGCCATATTCAGGTTAAGCACACAACAGCTAATATTGAAGTTCAGTTAGTATTAGCCAAGTTGGAAGCGTTTTGCCAAGTACGACACTACCAGTTAGCTTACCTCCACTTGGTCGAACTAAATCTTGACTGTCAAGTGTCACCGTTGACAAAGATGGTACTCTTAATCAAAAGCAGCCGCCTACTTCAAGCCACCGCGGATGAGCCACCCCTGCCTTGGAGCCGCTCTTTGTCAAGTTGCCAAGCTGCCAATGAAGAGCCTTTTTCTTCTGCTGCTCTTTTCACTATCGGGGCTTCAGACCGGCGTCTGCGAGCAAGCTGTTTTGCTCAACCGATGAGGAGGATTTTCAGAGCTAGATCACAGAGATTTCTGTTCCAAAAGCTACTGAAGAGCATACAACTGTTATTCTTGTCATTGTCAAGAACACAAGGCAAATCTGGCAGGCCCAGAAATCTGTTTTCCAGGTGGATCAAGGCGCTCATGCAGAGTCAGGCATCAAAGAAATCTCAAAGGGATTTGATCTATAAACAAGCAGATAAGTGATATTTTCCATGATAAGTCCGGGAGATCTGAAGTTGATATTATTAAGGAGATTCTTGCCTTGACTAAAGGTGCAAGTGAGACAAGCAAGCTTGAGCCCGAGAAAAACTCTGTTGTTGCTCACTGCTTCTGTTGATGAATTGTACAAAAAAGAGACCAATAGTACAACTTTGGTTAATACTTCGGAAGACCGTCAATTCGACGTTGACCCAGAGGGTCCGTTTAGAATCATCCAGCTCTGTTTCTGCTGCGGTCGAGCTTCAAGCTGCCGCTTCCGCCTCGTCATTGTGACCTTGTGTTGAGCCAACCTGATCGGCCTTGTTCTGAGCCATCGAGTTTCCCCTTGCTATGGTTGATGTCCTTTTGCAAGGGCAGGGGAGAGTGGCTAAAATTGCCATTGCAAGTAGTGGAAGTTGTTCACAAAATGGATCATCTAACATCCAGACAAATCAGGTGATATCCATCTAAATATATTTTCTTGGTATATATTGTTTTTATCAAGGAATCAGTTACTTTGTTCCGTATATTTTGATATGTAGGACAATTATTCATCATAAACGTGGTTTATACCATGGGTATGGAGCATGCGCTGGCAACATCATGCCTGGTGTTCGTCTGTGCCATATTACATGGTGAATGTACACGTGCAAGACGCAGCCCTTACGGCTTGGTTTACATCAACTTGTCGGGACCGCACCTGCAATTAACTCGCCCGTCCGTGCCGGTTTACAACACTGATGCCGATTTTCCCCGTCCGCACCGGCTTACAATGCCACGGCCGACTCATCTGTCTGAGCTGCCTCTGATGATGCGGTCGTCTTTGCTGTCCGTCTCTCGCGGCCTGGTCTACATCAACATACCGAGCCGCACCTGTCTGCATGAGCTGTTTATTGAGTATGAGCAAGTCACGGCTTGGGTAGCCCGGTTTTCTTTCAAACAAAATGGAAGCAAATTATGATATACTATCAACCGCTGTCTGCACTCGGTGGCTCAATGGGCAGGCGCACAAGTCGTCACCACTACAGTTTGGTTAACTTCAAATCGCCAGTTGGAAGGAACCATTGGACGAGTTGCTGACACGGCTCATACGAGATCATTTATAACCCGCTGCAGTCACCTCAACATTTTGTGGATTCACATCACGCTATCAACACTAGTGATATACAACTTATGTTGGTTTATATCATGGTCAAATATGGAGAATCTCAAGCCAACTCCTCGAGTCATCTTAAGACTCGGGGGCTATAATGATATGACTCAGCAAGTTTTCCAGTTTCAGCAAATTCAAGTGCCCAAGGATGTTGAAGCGAAAGATAACCCAGTCCCGGAGGCTACTGTTATATTGATGAAAATTTAAAGGCCGTCAGAAATATTTCGGCTCACAATGATGCTTCCGGTTTATAGTCCGGTTTAAGGGAAATCCCATTTCCCACACAGCGCTGCAACCCTTATTATCTGGTTCAAATCCGGTTTAAGAGGAAACTATCTCTTGCAAAGCTCTGACGCTCTCAATATCCGGTTCAAAATCCCGGTTCAAGAAGAATTTATCTCTTGCAAAAAATTAAAGGTTGCCAAAGAGGATCTTTTGCCATGATGCGTGGTTCAAACATGGGTATCCTGCCTTATTGGCTTATCATATTATTGATAACATGGGGGCTTGGTCATATTCGAACCATAGCTACACCTCTTGATTGGCGTAAGGCCACCAGGGAAATCACTTGGGGGCTTGGTCGTATTCGAACCATAGCTACACTTCTTGATCGGCGTAAGGCCACCAGGGAAATCACTTGGGGGCCAAAGAGAGTGTTGCAAAAGTACAACTCAAACATAGGCACCCACTGAGCACAGCTCAAAATATTGCTCGGGGGCTCTTTGCTTCTCAAAGAACAAAGAGTCTACACCCTTGTAATAGGCTATCAAGCCAGGCTTGGAAGCCAGGTGTATTCACCTAAAACCCCGGGTTAACCTGCCTTTTTAAGAAGCCACTCCGTACAGGTAATCCTGGTATGACCCGTTGAACGTTTGACAAGTCAATCTCGTATACCCTGAACTTGTCAAAGTTAAAACGACGATTGGTTAATGTGAGGTCCATCTTAAAAAGGCTTTGTAAAATGGTTTAACTCAGTGGCCTGGCAGCCCAAGAAAAGCCTCGATTTTGGGCCTGGCAGCCCATGAAAAGCCTTGCATATTCTTTTTATGCTTTTATTTGCCAAGTTTTTCTCCTTTGATGAGGTTTATAATATCTTATGATAAACCGGTGTTTATTGACCCGGCTTGGCTTTCAAATACAAGTTGTTAGTACATGATTAGTTATAATCTGGTGCTTATTGACCCGGCCTGGCTTTCGACTATAAGTCGCCAGTATTATGATAAATTATCCGGTGTTTATTAACCCAGCTTGTCTTGGCACTATATGTCGCCAGTATATATTTGGATTGCGCCATTGGAATCATGCGCTCATAAATCATTGGATTATATTTCAAATAGCCAACATGGTTGAATTTTATTATGGTTATCAATAACCAGTATTATGATTAAGGTTTTCAAAGTTGCTTTAGCGCAATGGCTATTATATTATCAAT
The DNA here is from genome assembly GCF_018294505.1 of Triticum aestivum. Taxonomy (NCBI): domain Eukaryota; kingdom Viridiplantae; phylum Streptophyta; class Magnoliopsida; order Poales; family Poaceae; genus Triticum; species Triticum aestivum. The sequence continues at coordinate 403,580,137 of NC_057812.1, read as the reverse complement.
GGATATGATTTATTTTACAATTGAAGGAATAGTCTTGAGTCGCTACAGGCTTACGACCCGGCACTTGGGGGCTACATTATTCAAATTGAGATTACATCAAATATGCAAGTCTCATGTCGCTGCAAGCATGCACCATGACACTTGGGGGCTAATGCAAAGTCATTTTTTTCTTACCTTATTGAAGACCCGACTCATCACATTGTAATGAGCCGGCCCTTGGGGGCTACCAATTGCTCCTGTCAATAATTCAAGGTACACAAGTCTTAATCCATTATATTGAAAGGTCTGCTACTCATTTGGTAAAGCACAAAACTCTTAACCTTGTGGACGTGGGTTCAAGCCCCTTGATGGGGGTTAGATCATATGATGTTATTTTTAATGAAGTATATATAAAGTCCCAGCTCAATATTATCTTACTGAGCCGGCCCTTGGGGGCTACACGTTGCTGTTCAAATCTACATGATCATATTTATAAAGTCCCTGCTCATTATTGCATAATGACCCGGCCCTTGGCAGCTACACTGGTTGAAGTTTTTTGAGCATCAGGCAATTACAAGTCCTAGGTTGCTGCAAGCATGACAACCCGGCACTTAGGGGCTACATAATATGGAGTATTCAGTTTTTACTAGTGACTGAGATAAGCAACATGGATTTCTTCAAAAGTGGCAGTATTTATATTGAAGCAAATCTTAAGCCATCACTTTGTTCTGCTCAAGACTTGGGGACTACAGGTGATATGGATATAAGGGAGAAAAATCTTCAAATTCTCAGTTTTGAGTAAACCAGATTGACCCGGCGTTTGCAACAATCATAACCCAGAGTTTATAACATTCATGACCCGGGATCATCAGTTTTATAACCCGGCAATTTTGGTAATGATAAACCGGGAAGTTCTACATTTCCAAACCAGCTGATATCAGTTGAATATTTGAAGACCAATATTTTTGTCAAGTCAGAGCATTGAAGACTGATTCAAATGGATTCTGTATTTACAAAATATCTTTTCCAAGCAAATTGATTATGAAGCTGGTCTATTGACCCGGATTTTCTAGAAGAAGGAAATGACAAGGAGTTAAGGATGATCAGGTGCCGGCTTACAAGAATTCTTAACCCGGAACACAATCTATCAAATTTGTTCTTGTGTTTGTTTTGCATGATCAGTTTAACATGGATAAATCCAAATTAAACTGGGGTCTAATGTCGGGGATATACCCCGCGGCGTAACCCGGCAGGAAGATAACCCGGCCGGACTTGGCGCTTTATCATAACCCGTCAGAGGACTGGCGATTCATGGGTCTGGCAGTTCACTGGCCTGACGATTTATGAGCCTGGCGACTCATGAATGACCCCGACAACGGGTCAGATAAAGGACTAGGCCCAAGGCCCAGAAGGCCGGTTCATGTTATGGTGGGTCGGTTTAAGAGGAAAGCGTAAGGAATATTCCCTTATATAGGAAGCAAGACTAGGACTCCACTTGTAATAGGTTAATCCTAATCCTACTAGGACTAGTCATGTAACCCGCCCCTTCAACATATATAAGGAGGGGCAGGGCACCCCAAGAGGGGACAGGAAACCAGCGATAATCTTTAGGGCTAGACACAGCAAAGGGGAGCGGACTTATGTGGCGTCTCCCTCATGAGCATAATGAGATCTAGTCACAAACAGCGTGTAGGGTTATTACCGGATGATGTTTCCCGGGGTCTTGTCTTGTGTTGCGTCTCTCGATTCTGATCAACCCCTCTCAAGCTACTACATAGATGCGCTGGCCTCACGACTAAGTCCTCACACTAGGACATCTGCCGTGAAAATTCCACGACAGTCACTGAACCCGCAAGTTGATCACCAAAACATACATCAAGTGGATCACGTGATATCCTGTTGTCACCGCAGATAAACACGTGCAAGACATACATCAAGTGTTCTCAAATCCTTAAAGACTTAATCTGATAAGATAAATTCAAAGGGAAAACTCAATCCATTACAAGAGAGTAGAGGGGTAGAAACATCATAAGATCCAACTATAATAGCAAAGCTCGCGATACATCAAGATCGTGTGAATCAAGAACACGAGAGAGAGATCAAACACATAGCTACTGGTACATACCCTCAGCCCTGAGGGTGAATTACTCCCTCCTCATCATGGAGAGTGCCGGGATGATAAAGATGGCCACCGGAGAGGGATTCCCCCCTCCGGCAGGGTGCCGGAACGGGTCTAGATTGGTTTTCGGTGGCTATAGAGGCTTTCGGCGGTGGAACTCCTGATCTAGGTTTCTTTCTATAAGTTTGGGAATATATAAGAGGTGTTGGAGTCGGGAACAAGTCAGGGGGGTCCCCGAGGCGGCCACGAGGTAGGGGGCACGCCCAGGGGGGTAGGGCGCGCCCCCACCCTCGTGGGTGCCTCGGGACTCTTTTGGCCCATCTCCGATACTCCGTGGGCTTCCTGTGGTCCAAAAATAATCTCCGTGAAATTTCAGGTCAATTGGACTCCGTTTGGTTTTCCTTTTGTGCGATACTCAAAAACAAGGAAAAACAGAAACTGGCACTAGGCTATAGGTTAATAGGTTAGTCCCAAAAAACATATAAAATAGCATATAAATGCATATAAAACATCCTAGATGGATAATATAATAGCATGGAACAATCAAAAATTATAGATACGTTGGAGACGTATCAAGCATCCCCAAGCTTAATTCATGCTCGTCCTCGAGTAGGTAAATGATAAAAACAGAATTTTTGATGTGGAATGCTACCTAACATATTTATCAATGTAATTTTATTTATTGTGGCATGAATGTTCAGATCCATAAGATTCAAGACAAAAGTTTAATATTGACATAAAAACAATAATAATACTTCAAGCATACTAACCAAGCAATTATGTCTTCTCAAAATAACATGGCCAAAGAAAGCTTATCCCTACAAAATCATATGGTTTGGCTATGCTTCATTTTCGTCACACAAAAATGCTCTCATCATGCACAACCCCGATGACAAGCCAAGCAATTGTTTCATACTTTAGTAATCTCAAACTTTTTTCAATTTTCACGCAATGCATGAGCGTGAGCCATGGACATAGCACTTTGGGTGGAATAGAATCTAATGATGGGGGTTGTGTGGAGAAGACAAAAAGGAGATGGGCTATGGGGATGCCCATCAATTGATGTCAATGCGAGGAGTAGGGATTGCCATGCAATGGATGCACTAGAGCTATAAATGTGTGAAACCTCAACAAAAGAAACTAAGTGAGTGTGCATCCAACTTGCTTGCTCACGAAGACCTAGGGCATTTGAGGAAGCCCATTGTTGGAATATACAAGCCAAGTTCTACAATGAAAAATTCCCACTAGTATATGAAAGTGACAATATAAGAGACTCTCTATCATGAAGATCATGGTGCTACTTTGAAGCACAAGTGTGGAAAAAGGATAGTAGCATTGTCCATTTTATTTTCTTGCTTTTTTGATGTTTTTTTCATTTGCCCCCCCCCCCTTCTTTTGGGGGGGGGGGACAATGCTCTATTAATGACGATCATCACACTTCTATTTATTTACAACTCAATGATTACAACTCGATACTAGAACAAAATATGACTCTATATGAGTTCCTCTGGCGGTGTACCAGGATGGGCAATGAAACAAGAGTGACATGTATGAAAAATTATGCATGGTGGCCTTGCCACAAATACGATGTCAACTACATGATCATGCAAGGCAATATGGCAATGATGAAGTGTGTCATAATAAATGAAATGGTGGGAAGTTGCATGGCAATATATCTCAAAATGGCTATGGAAATGCGATAATAGGTAGGTATGGTGGCTGTTTTGAGGAAGATATAAGGAGGTTTATGTGTGATAGGGTGTATCATATCACGGGGTTTGGATGCACCGGCGAAGTTTGCACCGACTCTCGAGGTGAGAAAGGGCAATGCATGGTACCAGAGAGGCTAGCAATGATGGAAAGGTGAGAGTGTGTATAATCCATGGACTCAACATTAGTCATAAAGAACTCACATACTTATTGAAAAAATCTACAAGTCATCAAAAACCAAGCATTACGCGCATGCTCCTAGGGGGATAGATTGGCAAGAAAATACCATCGCTCATCCCCGACCGCCACTCATCAGGAAGACAATCAAAGAAACACCTCATGCTTCAAATTTGTCACACAACGGTTACCATACGTGCATGCTACGGGACTTGCAAACCTCAACACAAGTATTTCTCAAATTCACAACTACTTAACTAGCATGACTCTAATATCACCATCCTCATGTCTCAAAACAATCATCAAGCATCAAACTTCTCATAGTATTCAATGCACTTTATATGAAAGTTTTTATTATATCCCTCTTGGATGCCCATCATGGTAGGACTAATTTTTATAACCAAAGCAAATTATCATGCTGTTCTGAAAGACTCTCAAAATAATATAAGTGAAGCATGAGAGTTCAATAATTTCTTCAAAATAAAACTACCGCCATGCTCTAAGAAGATATAATTTAAGCACAAGAGCAAACGACAAACTACTCCAAAAGATGTAAGTGAAGATCAATGAGTAGCCGAATAATTATGCAACTATGTGAAGACTCTCTAACATTTAAAAATTGCAGATCTTGGTATTTATTCAAACAGCAATCAAAACAAAATAAAATAAAATGATGATCCAAGCAAAACACATATCATGTGGTGAATAAAAATATAGCCTCAAGTAAAGTTACCGATGAACGAAGACGAAATAGGGGATGCCATCCGGGGCATCCCCAAGCTTAGGCTCTTGGTTTTCCTTGAATATTACCTCGGGGTGCCTTGGGCATCCCAAAGCTTAGGCTCTTGTCACACCTTATTCCATATTCCATCGAATCTTTACCCAAAACTTGAAAACTTCACAACACAAAACTTAACAGAAAACTCGTAAGCTCCGTTAGTATAAGAAAATAAATCACCGCTTAGGTACTGTTGTGAACTCATTCTAAATTTATATTGGTGTTAAACCTACTGTATTCCAACTTCTCTATGGTTCATACCCTCCGATACTACTCATAGATTCATCAAAATAAGCAAACAACACATAGAAAATAGAATCTGTCAAAAACAGAACAGTCTGTAGTAATCTGAAGGTTTCGAATACTTCTGTAACTCAAAAAATCCTGATAAATTAGGAAGTCCTAGGAAATTTGTTTATTAATGGAATTGGTATTTTATCGATCTCTGGTAAAAATTGAAAATTATTATCATGAGTGCATACTTTCTGTTTTTTACAGCAAGATCAAATAACAATCACCCAAGAAGATCCTAAAGGATTTACTTGGCACAAACACTAATTAAAAAATTAAAAACACAATCATAACATAATCTAGATGAATTATTTATTACTAAACAGGAACAAAAAGCAAAGAACAAAAATAAAATTGGGTTGCCTCCCAACAAGCGCCATCGTTTAACGCCCCTAGCTAGGCATGATGATTTGAATGATGCTCACAAAAAAGATAAGAATTGAAACATAAAGAGAGCATCATGAAGAATATAACTAGCACATTTAATCCTAACCCACTTCCTATGCATAGGGATTTTGTGACCAAACAACTTGTGGGAACAAGAATCAACTTTCATAGGAAGGTAAAACAAGGATAGCTTCAAGATTTTCAACACATAGAGAGGAAACTTGATATTATTGCAACTCCTACAAGCATATATTCCTCCCTCCTAATAATTTTCAGTAGCATCATGAATGAATTCAACAATATAACCATCACATAAAGTATTATTTTCATGATGCACAAGCATAGAAATTTTACTACTCTCCACATAAGCAAAATTCTTCTCATTCGGAATAGTGGGAGCAAACTCAACAAAATAACTATCATGTGAGGCATAATACAATTGAAAGTTAAAATCATGATGAAAAATTTCATGTTTATCATTATTATTTATAGCATACATGGCATCACAATAATCATCATAGATAGGAGGGATGATTTCATCATAATAAATTTGCTCATCAAAACTTGGGGGACAAAAAATATCATCTTCATCAAACCTAGCATCCCCAAGCTTGTGGCTTTGCATATCATTAGCATCATGGATATTCAAAGAATTCATACTAACAACATTGCAATCATGCTCATCATCCAACAATTTAGTGCCAAACATTTTAATACAATCTTCTTCTAACACTATGGCACAATTAACGGAATCCTTATTTTCATGAAAGACATTAAAAAGATGAAGCATATGAGGTAACCTTAATTCCATTTTTTAGTTTTTTTTATAAACTACACTAGTGATAAAACAAGAAACAAAAAGATTCGATTGCAAGATCTAAAGATATACCTTCAAGCGCTAACCTCCTCGGCAACGGCGCAAGAAAAGAGCTAGATGTGTACTACACAACCTTCTTCTTGTAGACGTTGTTGGGCCTCCAAGTGCAGAGGTTTGTAGGACAGTAGCAAATTTCCCTCAAGTGGATGACCTAAGGTTTATCAATCCATGGGAGGCGTAGGATGGAGATGGTCCCTCTCAAACAACCCTGCAACCAAATAACAAAGAGTCTCTTGTGTCCCCCACACACCCAATACAATGGTAAATTGTATAGGTGCACTAGTTCGGCGAAGAGATGGTGATACAAGTGCAATATGGATGGTAGACATAGGTTTTTGTAATCTGAAAATATAAAAACAGAAAGGTAACTAATGATAAAAGTGAGCATAAACGGTATTGCAATGCTAGGAAATAAGGCCTAGGGTTGATACTTTCACTAGTGCAAGTTCTCTCAACAATAATAACATAATTGGATCATATAACTATCCCTCAACATGAAACAAAGAGTCACTCCAAAGTCACTAATAGAGGAGAATGAACGAAGATATTATTGTAGGATATGAAACCACCTCAAAGTTATCCTTTCTGATCGATCTATTCAAGAGTACGTAGTAAAATAACACGAAGCTATTCTTTCCGTTCAATCTATCCTAGAGTTCGTACTAGAATAACACCTTAAGACACAAATCCACCAAAACCCTAATGTCATACTCCAATGTCACATTAAGTATCCGTGGGTATGATTATACGATATGCATCACACAATCTCAGATTCATCTATTAAACCAACACAAAGAACTTCAAAGAGCGCCCCAAAGTTTCTACCGGGGAGTCAAGACGAAAATGTGTGCCAACCCCTATGCATAAGTTCACAAGGTCACTGAACCCGCAAGTTAATCACCAAAACATACATCAAGTGGATCACGTGATATCACATTGTCACCATAGATAAACATGTGCAAGACATACATCAAGTGTTCTCAAATCCTTAAGGACTCCATCCGATAAGATAACTTCAAAGGGAAAACTCAATCCATTACGAGAGAGTAGAGGGGAGAAACATGATAAGATCCAACTATAATAGCAAAGCTTGCGATACATCAAGATCGTGCGAATCAAGAACATGAGAAAGAGAGAGAGAGAGAGATCAAACACATAGCTACTAGTACATACCCTCAGCCCCGAGGGTGAACTACTCCCTCCTCGTCATGGAGAGCGCCGGGATGATGAAGATGGCCACCGGAGAGGGATTCCCCCCTCCGGTAGGGTGCTGGAACAAGTCTAGATTGGTTTTCGGTGGCTACAGAGGCTTGCGGGGGCGGAACTCCCGATCTAGGTTTCTTTCCGGAAGTTTGGGTATATATATAAGAGGTGTTGGAGTCGGAACAAGTCAGGGGGTCCCCGAGGTGGCCACGAGGTAGGGGGCGTGCCCCCACCCTCGTGGGTGCCTCGGGACTCTTCTGGCCCATCTCCGATACTCCGTGGGCTTCTTTTGGTCAAAAAATAATCTCCGTAAAATTTCAAGTCAATTGGATTCCGTTTGGTTTTCCTTTTGTGCGATACTCAGAAACAAGGAAAAAACAGAAACTGGCATTGGGCTCTAGGTTAATAGGTTAGTCCCAAAAATCATATAAAATAGCATATAAATGCATATAAAACATCCTAGATGGATAATATAATAGCATGGAACAATCAAAAGTTATAGATACATTGGAGACGTATCAGCTATCTTTTTGGCGACACGATTTTGAGTGGCGCCACTGGCGTTGATGTTTTGGAGTTGCTTCGGCAGGCTTGTCCTCAACCGGATTCTCCTTGTCGTGGTCGCCATCCTCTTTGGGTGTGTCCACCATGTATGCGTCGTATGTGGAGGTGGTCGTCCATCATCCGGTAAATGGAGGGTTTTGGCCTTTTTCGTCTCCGGCATCGCCGTCCATACCGTCGATGTCTTCGGAGGCGTAATCCAACATGTCGGTTAAATCTTCGACGGTGGCTATGAAGTGGGTGGTGGGTGGGACGCAAAATTCCCTGCTCTCAGCCCCTAGTCTGGGCTGGGCGTAGTTCAGAAGCGATCCTTTCGTAATTGTGAGTGATCGCATTAAGTCCAGGGCCTCGTTTAAAGGTGAGGGTTGGATAGAGAAACGAGAGTCCGTGGGGCTTTCTGGAGTCTCCTAGTGGCGCTTGCTTGACATGGACCTCGAGAGTTCGGACCTAGAGTCCGGCGGAGTGTCCAGTGCTGCTCCGACAGCAAGCTCCATGCTACCTCTTGAGCATTGCGTTGGATTTCCCCAAAGAGGAAAGGATGATGCAGCAAAGTAGCGTAAGTATTTCCCTCAGTTTTTGAGAACCAAGGTATCAATCCAGTAGGAGGTTGCGCGCGCGTCCCTAGTACCTGCACAAAACAAGTAACTCCTCGCAACCAACGCGATCAGGGGTTGTCAATCCCTTCACGGTCACTTACGAGAGTGAGATATGATATATATGATAAGATAATATTTTTGGTATTTTTGTGGTAAAGATGCAAAGTAAAATAAAAGCAAAGCAAAAAGCAAAGGAAATAACTAAGTATTGGAAGATTAATATGATGAAGATAGACCCGGGGGCCATAGGTTTCACTAGTGGCTTCTCTCAAGAGCATAAGTATTTTACGATGGGTGAACGAATTACTGTTGAGCAATTGACAGAATTGAACATAGTTATGAGAATATCTAGGTATGATCATGTATATAGGCATCACATCCGAGACAAGTAGACCGACTCCTGTCTGCATCTACTACTATTACTCCACTCATCGACCGCTATCCAGCATGCATCTAGAGTATTAAGTTCATGAAAATAGAGTAATGCCTTAAGCAAGATGACATGATGTAGAGGGATAAATTCATCAATATGATAAAAAACCATCTTGTTACCCTCGATGGAAACAATACAATACGTGCCTTGCTGCCCCTACTGTCACTGGGAAAGGACACCGCAAGATTGAACCCAAAGCTAAGTACTTCTTCCATTGCAAGAAAGATCAATCTAGTAGGCCAAACCAAACTGATAATTCGAAGAGACTTGCAAAGATAACCAATCATACATAAAAGAATTCACAGAAGATTCAAATATTGTTCATAGATAAACTTGATCATAAACCCACAATTCATCGGTCTCAACATACACACCGCAAAAAGAAGATTACATCGAATAGATCTCCACAAGAGAGGGGGAGAACATTGTATTGAGATCCAAAAAGAGAGAATAAGCCATCTAGCTAATAACTATGGACCCGAAGGTCTGAGGTAAACTACTCACACTTCATCGGAGAGGCTATGGTGTTGATATAGAAGCCCTCCGTGATGGATGCCCCCTCCGGTGGAGCTTCGGAACAGGCCCCAAGATGGGATCTCGTGGATACAGGAAGTTACGGCGGTGGAATTAGGGTTTTGGCTCCGTATCTGATCGTTTGGGGTACGTAGGTATATATAGGAGGAAGGAGTATGTCAGTGGAGCAACAAGGGCCCACGAGGGTGGAGGGCGCGCCTGGGGGGGTAGGCGCGCCCCCTACCTCGTGGCCTCCTCCTTTGTTTCTTGATGTAGGGTCCAAGTCTCCTGGATCATGTTCGGTGAGAAAATCACGTTCCCGAAGGTTTCATTCCATTTGGACTCCGTTTGATATTCCTTTTCTTCGAAACCCTAAAATAGGCAAAAACAGCAATTCTGGGCTGGGCCTCCGGTTAATATGTTAGTCCCAAAAATAATATAAAAGTGGAAAATAAAGCCCAATAATGTCCAAAACAGTAGATAATATATCATGGAGCAATCAAAAATTATAGATACATTGGAGACGTATCAAGCATCCCCAAACATAATTCATGCTCGTCCTCGAGTAGGTAAATGATAAAAATAGAATTTTTGATGTGGAATGCTACTTGGCATAATTTTAATGTAATTCTTCTTAATTGTGGCATGAATATTCATATCCGAAAGATTGAAGATAAAAGTTCATATTGACATAAAAATAATAATACTTCAAGCATACTAACTAAGCAATTATGTCTTCTCAAAATAACATGGCCAAAGAAAGTTCATCCCTACAAAATCATATAGTTTAGTCATGCTCCATTTTCTTCACACAAAAATGCTCTCATCATGCACAACCCCGATGACAAGCCAAGCAATTGTTTCATACTTTAGTAATCTCAAACCTATAAACTTTCATGCAATATATGAGCGCGAGCCATGGACATAGCACTATGGGTGGAATAGAATATGATGATGGGGGTTATGTGGAGAAGACAAAAAAGGAGAAAGTCTCACATCAACAAGGCTAATCAATGGGCTATGGAGATGCCCATCGATTGATGTTAATGCAAGGAGTAGGGATTGCCATGCAACGAATGCACTAGAGCTATAAATGTATGAAAGCTCAACAAAAGAAACTAAGTGGGTGTGCATCCAACTTGCTTGCTCACAAAGACCTAGGGCACTTGAGGAGGCCCATTGTTGGAATATACAAGCCAAGTTCTATAATGAAAAATTCCCACTAGTATATGAAAGTGACAAAACAAAAGACTCTCTATCATGAAGATTATGGTGCTACTTTGAAGCACAAGTGTGGCAAAGGATAGTAGCATATATATATATATATATATATATATATATATATATATATATATATATATATATATTCCTCACTTGGGACGATGCTCTAGAAAATGATGATCATCACACTTCTATTTATTTACAACTCAATGATTACAACTCGATACTAGAACAAAAGATGAATCTATATGAATGCCTCTGGCGGTGTACCGGGATATGCAATGAATCAAGAGTGACATGTATGAAATAATTATGAACGGTGGCTTTTCCACAAATACTATGTCAACTACATGATCATGCTAAGCAATATGACAATGATGAATGTGTCGTGATAAAAGGAATGGTGGAAAGTTGCATGGAAATATATCTCGGAATGGCTATGGAAATGCCATAAAAGGTAGGTATGGTGGCTGTTTTGAGGAAGATATAAGGAAGTTTATGTGTGAAAGAGTGTATCATATCACGGGGTTTGGATGCACCGGCAAAGTTTGCACCAACTCTCAATGTGAGAAAGGGCAATGCACGGTACCGAAGAGGCTAGCAATGATGGAAGGGTGAGACTGCGTATAATCCATGGACTCAACATTAGTCATAAAGAACTGACATACTTATTGCAAAAATCTACAAGTCATCAGAAACCAAGCACTACGTGCATGCTCCTAGGGGGATAGATCGGTAGGAAAATACCATCGCTCGTCCCCGACCGCCACTCATAAGGAAGACAATCAAAGAACACCTCATGTTTCAAATTTGTTACATAACGTTTACCATACGTGCATGCTACGGGACTTGCAAACTTCAAGACAAGCATTTCCCAAATTCACAACTACTCAACTAGCATGACTTTGATATTATTACCTCCATATCTCAAAACAATCATCAAGCATCAAACTTCTCTTAGTATTCAAAACACTCATAAGAAAAAATTTACTAATCTTGAATACCTAGCATATTAGGATTATTTAAGCAAATTACCATGCTATTTAAGACTCTCAAAATAATCTAAGTGAAGCATGAGAGATCAATAGTTTCTCGAAAACAAATCCACCACCGTGCTCTAAAAGATATAAGTGAAGTACTGGAGCAAAACTATATAACTCAAAATGAATGGGCATTTCCCTTCTTTATGTTTTGGATAATGATGACAACCCTTTGTGGTCTAATCGTGTGCTATATATTTCAGGTTCTTGATGCTTAGGCTTACATCGGATTGCTATTGCCTCTCGAAGGAAAAGATCGAAGACATGTCCTCTATGCTTTCTTTTTCTTTGGTCGTAGAGTGCCCGTACTATCAAGAGGGAATCCTATTAGGAAGGTCTGGGGGAATCAGGTCACGTACACTTTCATCACCCTCTTTTTGCCTTCCTCAGGTGTGTGTGAGAGAGAGAGCTTTCCTTGCCTCTTCCCCTTTCTTTCCTGCTCATTATTTCTGCCCAGCGGTTGTACCGCTCTCTGGAGCGGTTGTACCGCTGGGTCTTGTTGCTCACCAATTTTGCTCGAGCGGTTGTACCGCTGCCTCGGGCGGTGGTACCGCCACCATGCTCTGCAAAAGCTGGGGCGGTGGTTCCGTCCATGCACCGCTCAAGTACCGCTCGCGCTTCTGTGTTGATGCGGTTCTTGGGCGGTAGTGGCCCGGTTGGTCCAGTCGTTCCATGATGACCGGTACCACCGGTGGTCCGAGCGATTCTTCCGCTCCAGGACTTAGCCGCCCAAGAGCTCAAGGCCATGCGGTTGTTCCGGCCAGGCACCGCCCAAGTACCGGTCAAGCTCCTGTTTTGATGCGGTGGTTGTGCGGTGGCCAGGCGGTTAGTCCGGTTAGTTTTCTTAGCCGGTACTACCCCCCCCCTGGTCCAGTTGTACCGCTTGGTAGGGTTCTGCAGATACACCGTGAGTCCCGGTTGTACCGGGACGAGGACTGGTTGTACCGTTGTAGTGCAAAAATCGCAGTAACGGTTGGAAATCAAGGGTGACTATATAAGGGAGCTTCTCCCACCTACCACTCTCACCTTTGACCTCTCTCACTCCACCATTAATGCTCTTCAAGCTCTCTTGCCCGATCTCTCTCTCTAGCCACTCAAACTTGTTGATTTGCTAGGGATTGAAGGAGGAGACCTAGATCTACACTTCCACCAAAGGATATTTGCTTCCCCCATACTTTCTTGTGTGGATTTTGTTACTCTTGGGTGTTTGAGCACCCTAGACAGTTGAGGTCACCTCGGAGCCATATTCCATTGTGGTGAAGCTTCGTGGTTTTGTTGGGAGCCTCCAATTAAGTTGTGGAGAGAGCCCCAACCTTGTTTGTAAAGGTTCAGTCGCCGCCTTCAAGGGCACCAATAGTGGAATCACAGCATCTCGTATTGTGTGAGGGCGTGAGGAGAATATGGTGGCCCTAGTGGCTTCTTGGGGAGCATTGTGCCTCCACACCGCTCCAACAGAGACGTACTTCCTCTCAAAGGGAAGGAACTTCGGCAACACATCCTCGTCTCCACCGTCTCCACTCTTGGTTATCTCATGCCTTTATTTGAGCAAGCTTATTTGTTTCATATCTATTGCCTGCTTGTGTTCCTATCCTTGTTGCATCATATAGGTTGCTCACCTAGTTGCATATCTAGACAATCTACTTTGATGCAAAGTTTAAATTTTTAAAGAAAAGCAAAAATTGTTAGTTGCCTATTCACCCCCCCCTCTAGTCAACCATATCGATCCTTTCAATTGGTATCAGAGCCTCGTCTCTTTATTGAGGACTTTACCGTCCAAAGAGTATGGTTGATACCGTAGACGGTGTGGAGGAACACTCCGGTGTGAATCCCATCTCGTCTACGGGCGATGGGGGAACTTCGGTCTCACGTGAGGAGTTCAATGTGGCCTTGGAGACATTGAAAACCTCCATGACGACCGAAGTTGAAAGCATGTTTACTAAATTTCTTGAGGGGCTTAAACTATCCACCGCACCGTTGAAAGTGGGTGATCCCGCCAACAAGGTGACGGATGTTATCCCCGACAAGGGGGAAGCTAGTAGTGAAAAGGCTCCTTCTTCTAGTGGCAAGAATGGCACCGGCATCTTTGCCCATGTGGAACCACCACTTGTTTATGGTGGACCGGTTCCTTCCACTCATCTGAATCATGTCGGTCCTCCCCCTAAGATTGTGAAAAATGAGGATTTTGATTCATGGGTGTACCGCTTTAAACGTCATTTAAATCATGTGAACACTAACCTTTGGAGAATCATTGAAGAAGGTTTCTATCCACATGATACAAGCAACTTCAGTCCTCGAGAAGCCGCGGATAATCAATTCAAATGAGAATGCTCTCTTCATCATTCAAGATGCAATTCCACCCGAAGACCTACCTCATCTTCGTCCCTTCGCCTTGGCCAAAGATGCATGGCATTGTGTCGTGTCTCTCTACCGAGGAAGCGTAAGCATTCAATGCTCCAACTATGAAGTGGTACAAGATGAGGCCGATGAGTTTGCAATGAAGGAAGATGAAGAACCTCATGAGCTTTATCGGAGAGTAACCAAACTCGCGGTCTCACTACGAGATCACGGGAGCAAGGACACGGATGACAATTGGATCAAGCGCAAATTCCTCAAGGCAATGATGCCCTACCACAAGGCCATGTCCTCCATCATTCGTCAAAGACTAGACTTCCACACTTTGACCTCAAGCGAAGTGTTGGATGAGTTTGTGGCCATGAACATTTTGGACAAGACCGCCGACAATGCGGTGCTCCGTTCTCAACGGGCAAAGAAGCCTAACCTTGCATTGAAGGCCAAGCTCACCGTGGAAGAAGAAGAAGAGGAATAAGAGGAGAGCAACCCCGAAGATACGAAGTATGCATATCATGAACACATGGCACTTGCTTCAAGGCAATTTTGGAGCAAGAAAAACTCGAGGCCCAACTTTAGCAAAAACAACTCGAGTGGCACAAGGGGCAAGCAACGTGTAAGGACTTGCTACAATTGCGGAAACGTGAGTCATTTCGTTGCGGAATGCCCGTATGAGAAGAGGGAAGACAATGGTGGCAAACTCATCTGAAAGGACAAGGCCAAGTTGTTCCCCAACAAGAACAACTTCACCAAGAAGACTCCTCCCAAGGCTTTGGTTGTGCAAGAAGAGTACAATGAGGATGATGACGATGATGAAGATGATGAGTCGGTTGCCATGGCCTCCGTTGTCATTGCAACAATGTCACGGGTGTCTCTCTTCGACTCACCCAACGAGAGCATCACCGCCAAGTGCCTTATGGCTAAAGCCACCAACAAGGTAACCTCCAACATCAAAACTACCATCATTAATCATCCTTCCCCAATGGATTGCATTAATGAACTTGAGGGAGCTAATGTTGAGGCTAACGAGTTTGAGGCCTTTATGGGCAAACTCAAGGGAAAATCCAAGAAGCACTTTGTTGCTCTCTTGGAACAACTTGGTGAGGCCAATGACATGATCGAGGCTCACGAAGACACCATCTCTAAGATGGAAGGGCATAGTCGTGACTATGCCGATGAGATTTCGGATCTTCCCAATGCTCTTGAGGAAGAGCGTGGTCTTCGTTTGGCTCTTGAGGAGTCACACAACGTTGATCATGCTAAGTTAAAGAAAGATTATGATCATGTCCTCATTGTTTCTCGTGTGCTAAATTTCGAGAAGGCCAAACTCGGGGTTGATCTTGCTAGACTCAAAGAGGAGTTTGATATACTTGACAAGGCCCACAAGGCCTTGAAGGGTATTCACGCTAGTCTCAAGGAGTCTCATGATCAACTCCAAGTGAAGCTAACTAAGGAGAAAGCAACTTTTCCTCATATGGTTTTAATTGATAATGCAAATGCTACTAACCCGCGTTGTAAGCATATACATCTTGTTGAGGAAAATGCTAAGTTGAAGGAGCAACTTGAGAGAGGTCTTGCGACTTGCATACAAGGCAAGAAGAACCTCAACTATCTCTTGATCAACCAAAAGGGAAGTGTGGTCAAGGAAGGGGTAGGGTACGTGCCCGACTCCAAGAACAAGAAGAAGAATGACAAGACCAAACAACCTCCTCCCCTCATGCAAACCTTTGTGAGGGAGGGAGAGAGTGCCCCCGAGGAGAAGAAGAAGAACAATGTCAAGAAGGGCAATGTCACCCCTCCCAACAAAGTCGGCGATTTTAATCCTTCTTATGTGTTATACCGTGCTAGTGATGGGCATGTTTGTGCCAAATTTGTTGGTTCTCTTCATGAGTATATTGAATGGTCTATTTGGGTTCCTAAGACCCTTGTTACTAACATTAAAGGACCCATTACTAAATGGGTCCCTAAAACCAAGCATTGATCTCTTGTAGGTGTTTGCTTCCGGTGTTGGATCATGGTTGCTCGATAACGGAGCTACAAATCATATGACCGGAAGCAAGGACTTGGTGGTGGACGTGCACAAGGTTCCATCTATGCCCACCAATGTCGAGTGGGGTGACACCTCATCTTCTAAGGTATTGGGGCTTGGCAAGGTGGTCATCTCTCATGATCTCACGATCGAGAAGGTCATGCTTGTTGAGTCCCTTGCATACAATTTACTTTCTGTTCGTCAACTTGCAATCATGGGCTTTGCCACTTTCTTTGATATTGATACCGTGGCCCTCTTGTGGAGCAAGACTCTTAAAGTAGCCTTTGTTGGGCATGTCGAGAACGGTCTATATGTGATTAACTTTTCGGAGCGACCCACTAAGACCGCGACATGCCTAATGGCTAAAGTTGATGTGGGATGGCTTTGGCATCGCCGTTTAGCCCATGTCAATATGAGATCTTTGCAAAGTCTCCTCAAGGGGGACCATGTCCGTGGACTAACGAATGTTAGTTTTGCTAAAGATCGTGCTTGCAGTGCCTGTATCGAAGGAAAGCTACATGAGGAGGCTCACCCTCCCACGACTATCATTTATTCAAAGAGGCCTTTGGAGCTCCTTCACATGGATCTCTTTGGGCCTCCATCCTTCAATAGTCTCGGAGGTAGGAAGTATTGCTTGGTGATTGTGGATGACTACTCAAGGTACACGTGGGTGTATTTCTTCAAGAGGAAGAGCGAGACCCAACAAACTGTCATTGACTTTGCAAATGAAGCACAACGTCAACACAATGCAAAGATCTTGACAATAAGAAGTGACAACGGCACCGAGTTCAAAAACTACACCTTGGATGAGTTTCTTAGTGATGAGGGAATCAAACATCAATATTCCGCACCCTACACCCCTCAACAAAATGGTGTTGCAAAGAGGAAGAACCGGACATTGATGGATGCGGCAAGGACCATGATGGCGGAGTTCAAGTCTCCGTACAACTTTTGGGCCGAAGCCATCAACACCGCGTGTCATGCATCCAATCGGCTCTACCTCCGCAAGGGCTTGAACAAGACTCCATATGAGATACTCACCAGTAACAAGCCCAACCTCAAGTACTTCCGGGTATTCGGGTGTAAATGTTTCATTCTCAAGAAAGGTGTTCGGTTGTCTAAATTTGAGGCTAGAGCTTATGAGGGCATATTTGTTGGTTATGCTACTAACTCTCATGCTTACCGTGTCCTCAATAAATCCACGGGACTTATTGAGGAGACGTGTAACGTGGAGTTTGATGAGAATAACAGCTCCCAAGTGGAGCAAAGTGGTACTTGTGATGTACGTGATGAAATTCCTCCTCAAGCCATAAGAAGAATGGGTGTTGGTTTTATCCTACCCATTGAGGAACCCCTTGTGGCCGAAGGAGAAGGACAATGCTCCACTCAAGTGGAGCCATCATCAACCCAAGGCCCACACGCTTCCGAAGAACAAAGTGAAGGCCCTCAACCCCATGAACAAGACCAAGGGCAAGATCATACTCAAGACGGTGTTGACACACCAAGTGATGCCCAAGGTCAAGTTCTCTCCCCCGAGCAAGTTCAAGATCAAGAACAAGTTCATGACGGCGCTCAAGATGATCAAGTAACCGCTCCTCAACTCACCACCGAGGATGAATTAGAGCGTCGTGCCGCCAAGATTGCATCCAAGCTCTCCACCAAGGATCATCTCATGACAAATGTGCTTGGAAGCTTAAGAAAGGGGGTAAGCACTCGTAGACAATTAGCAAATTATTGTGAGCATCACGTGTTTGTCTCTTGTGTGGAACCCCACAAGGTCTATGAGGCGCTAGAAGATCCAGATTGGCTCAATGCCATGCACGAAGAACTCAACAACTTCGAGCGCAACAAAGTGTGGAGATTTGTGCCAAGGCCAACGGGGAACCACAATGTCATTGGAACCAAGTGGATATTCAAGAACAAGCAAGATGCCCATGGGATTATCATTCGCAACAAGGCTCGTTTGGTAGCACAAGGCTACTCCCAAGTCGAGGGTATCGACTACGGTGAAACCTTTGCTCCCGTTTCTCATCTTGAATCCATTTGCATGTTGATTGCATATGCTTCTCATCATAAATTTAAGTTACAACAAATGGATGTGAAGAGTGCTTTTCTTAATGGTCCCATTAATGAATTGGTTTACGTCAAGCAACCCCCCGGGTTCGAGGATCCCTACTTTCCTGATCATGTGTATCAACTCAATAAGGCACTCTATGGCCTTAAACAAGCCCCACGTGCGTGGTATGACCACCTTACCAAGTTGTTACAAGACCGTGATTTTGAAGTTGGGCTAATCGAACCCACTCTTTTTACTAAGAAGGTCAAAGGGGAGTTGTTTGTGTGCCAATTATATGTTGATGATATTATCTTTGGTTCTCCTAACAAAGCTTTCAATGAGGAATTTGCCGCTCTCATGACCTCAAAGTTTGAGATGTCCTCCATGGGGGAATTGAAGTTCTTTCTAGGGTTTGAAGTGAAGCAAAGAAGAGAAGGAACCTTCATCAACCAATCCAAATACACTCAAGACATGCTCAAGAGATTCAAGCTAAGTGACGTCAAGCCGGCTTCCACTCCAATGCCCACCAAGTGCCAACTTGACTTAGATCCCAATGGTAAAGTGGTGGATCAAAAGGTATATCGTTCCATGATTGGTTCCTTGCTTTACCTTTGTGCATCTAGACCGGACATCATGTTGAGTGTGGGAATTTTTGCACGGTTTCAAGCCACACCTAAGGAAAGTCACTATGTGGCGGTCAAACGAATCTTTCGATATTTGGCTCATACCCCAAACTTTGGCTTATGGTACCCAAGAGGATCAAACTTCAAGCTTGTAGGGTACTCGGATTCCGATTGGGCGGGAGACAAAGTGGATAGGAAGTCCACTTCCGGAGGGTGCCAATTCCTTGGCTGCTCTTTGGTAAGTTGGTCTTCCAAAAAGCAAAGTTGTGTGTCTCTCTTGTCCACTGAGGTGGAGTATGTTGCCGCCGGAAGTTGTTGTGCTTAGCTCCTATGGATGAGGCAAACTTTAAAGGATTACGGTGTCACTTGTGACAAAGTGCCTCTTTGGTGTGACAATTAAAGTGCCATCAAGATCTCTCTCAACCCGGTGCAACACTTCAAGACGAAGCATATTGAGATCCGGTATCACTTCATCCGGGATCACATTAGGTGAGGAGAGATCGAGCTCAACTATGTCAACACTCATGACAACCTTGCAGATATTTTCACGAAGCCCTTGGATGAAGCAAGATTTTGCGAGTTAAGGCATGAGCTAAATATCATTGATTCAAGCAATGTGGCTTGAACCCTTGCACACCATACCTCGCTCAATTTGTTGTCTAGTTTAGGTGTAGGCATGGACATAGTGGGAGTGATGTTCTCTCAATGAACTCTCCCTCCCCCTATTATGCATAAATTGATCGAGTCCTTCACATTAGCCATGTTTAATGGTTCTTGTGCTTCAAAGACGAGTTTTGGTCATGGACCCAAGGATAATTCTTTGCAGTGCCATACCAATTGACTCAAACATAGGTGGCCTCGGCCACCGTCCTCTCTTCGGGAGGTTGTAGTTAGCCTTGTTGCTCTCGTGTTGTTTTCTCTGGTTCCGTTTTTGCTCTTTGTGTTAGGTTCTCCCCTTCTTCATCCCTTCGGATGGCACTCATTTGATCTTGGTTTGGGCATAGGTGGTCGGGTGGTACAACCGGTATCTCGAGCAGTTCTACCGCTGGTACCGGGTTGTGCCGTCCCATTGGGTCTCCGTTCGGTGCTTGGGCGGTTCCACCGCTCAAACCCATGGTTACCCACGTCCGGTACTACCGGTTGACACTGTGCGGTACTACCGCTGCCTCCCAGGCACCGGAAGTACTGCCTCCAACCACCGGTCTGTACCAAACGAGCGGTACAACCGCTCCCCTAAGCGGTTCTACCGGGGCGTGTCTATGGGCCTATATATAATTGACGAGGCTGAAGGGTTGTCCTTTTTCCCTTCGTCCTCATTCCTCTTTGCCCTAGCCGCCGGCCATCTCTACCCTTGCCCCAGAGTGCGTCTCGCGCTTCGGATCCTTGGCTCTCCGTGGATTCTCTCCATGGAGGCCTCCCGATCTCTTCCCATGGATGGTGGTAATGCCTCGTGTTCTTTGCTTCTAGATCTTTCTAGGGTTCTTCCTAGTCTAAGGCTTTACTTAACGTTCCGCGTTACTGTTCAATCTCTGGTTTAGAAGAGATCTTTGTTAGCCTCCCGTCTTGTTTGCAGCTCTTAGAATTCGGAATATTACTTGTGTGATTCGTATGCCTCGGTTAGATCTATCTTCCCTGGTAGTGCCACTATCAGCGGTTCTACCGCCCCTATGGGCGGTACAACCGCTGGAGCGGTACTACCGGCGGAAGATCCGGTACAACCGGAGTATATCAACCACAAAGCACTGTTCTATCTTCTCTGTTGCTGCAACTTGTTCCTTTTCTGCTAGTGGGTGCAATCCTCTCATCCTCGTTGGGTTTTTGTGTGTTCTTTTCGTGTGTGTGTTCAGGTGGCTCTAGTTCTCGCTCTGCTCCTCGCAAGACCAAGAAGAGGGCACGAAGGACCTTGAGCCCGGTTGTGTCTGATGATGAAGAAGAAGTTGTGATTCCCACCAAGCCCACTCGCCGTGAAAAGTCTGCAGCTGCTAAGCAACGTGTGGTTATGCTGTTGCATCATTGGAAAGCCAAGGATTGGGAAGCCTTCCGTTCAAAGAATCCGTATGAGGTTCCCATTGCTCCCCGCTGGACCACTGTTCAGTTCTGGAATGAGATGCAAGTGCGGATTGTTCATGAACTCTTCGATCACAACAAGAACAGATATGCCAAGCAGTGGACAATTGATTTTGACCATTGGAGAAACAACATGGAGTATTTTGGTGAGGCACTGGCTCTCTACGAGGAGTTTGATCTTGTCAAGATCATGTCAGTCAACTACGACTTTGATGTTCAACTTATCCATCAGTTCTATGCCACGGTTCATTTTGGGGAAGATGATGCGCGCACTCTCACCTTCATCTGTCGTGATGAATTGTTTCATGTTCCCTGGAGGGCTTTCTGCAATGCTATTGGGTACGAGGATACCGGCCTGGAAGGAAGGGGTGGCATTCGTCCTCATGATTTTCCTGAGTCCATGCCTAAGGAGATGCTTGCCCCTCTGTACATTCGGTGCCGTGGGATTATTGGAGAATCCAAGTATTTGGAGAAGGTCTATGACATCATGCACCGAGTGTTCCGCAATGTGCTCTTGCCCAAGGTGGGCAATCAAGATGAGATTCATGGCTATCTGGTTGATTTGATGGTTGCTATGAAGACCATGGTGGGGACAGGGGCAATGTTTGATGTGTCAAATTGGTTGTGGCATGAGATGTACAACATGGTCATCTATCGTAAAGTCCCAATCTATGCTCCGTTTGTCATGTGCTTTCTGAACTCTGTGTGGGCTATTCGTCGTCCTGGAGAGCTCCTCACTTCTCCAGACAACCTCACTGTTCATGAGGTCAAGCTCCTTAAGAAGAAGAATCATGCCGAGCCTCGCTTCCCTGCAAATGCTCCTGAGGATGTCTATGCTACTTCTGACGATGAGGACTTTGAGCTGGAGCCAGGGGCCAAGCCTTCGTGGGTGGCCAAGCTTACTGCCAAGGTGAAGAAGACCTTTTGTCTCCAGGCTGACATCTAGAAGAAGATGTATGAGGCACATGTCAATGAGAAGCTTGCACGGCGTCGCCAAATTGCAATGATGAAGCACCTCAACATGCAGGTTCAGAGCGGCTCTGAGAAGAGCATCACCCCAGAGGAGCGTTGGATTTCAAACCATAGCACCTGGATTGATGATGAAGCCCCTCCCCAGCCATCCTCCTCGTTTGCAGCAGCTGACAATGCCATGGAAGAATCTGATCACGACGACGATGACGACTCTGATGATGAGGATCCAGATGCGACCGAGGAGTCAGAGGAGGACGCCTGAGCTTTGGGACGCTAGTTTCGCTCTTTTCCTTTTTGGTGTCTTGACGCCAAAGGGGGAGAGGGTTCTATAGGTCTCGGGGATTTGCTTGGGTTTTTCTCCTTTTTCTCGTGTTTAGTGTTGGTCTCTATTCGTGGACTTGTTTCGTTCCTTGCTGTGTGTGAGACTTCTGTTCTCCGTTTACCTTTCCGTTCGTAGGTCTTTATCATTAGTATTGCCTCCAAGTATTATATTGTCTCTCCTTTTGTACTCAGAGTAGTGAGTCTATAAAATCTAGGGGGAGTCTAGTCCTGAAAGTGTGCCCATGCTTTCTAACAGCTAGTTCTTGTTGGGGCACACATTCAGGGGGAGTTCCGTCTAGATTTCATTGACTTGTCTCTTGCAAATCGTGTTGTTGTCATCATCCACCAAAAAGGGGGAGATTGAAAGGGCATTTCCCTTCTTTATGTTTTGGACGATGATGACAACCCTTTGTGGTCTAATCGTGTGCTATATATTTCAGGTTCTCGATGCTTAGGCTTACATCGGATTGATATTGCCTCTCGAATGAAAAGATAGAAGACGTGTCCTCTATGCTTTCTTTTTCTTTGGTCGTAGAGTACCCATACTATCAAGAGGGAATCCTCATTAGGAAGGTCTGGGGGAATCAGGTCACGTACACTTTCATCACCTCTTTTTGCCTTCCTCGGGTGTGTGTGAGAGAGAGAGCTTTCCTTGCCACTTCCCCTTTCTTTCCTACTCACTATTTCTGCCCAGCGGTTGTACTGCTCTCTGGAGCGGTTGTACCGCTGGGTCTTGTCGCTCACCAGTTTTGCTCGAGCGGTTGTACCGCTGCCTCCGCGCGGTGGTACCGCCACCATGCTCTGCAAAAGCTGGGGCGGTGGTTCCGTCCATGCACCGCTCAAGTACCGCTCGCGCTTCTGTGTTGATGCGGTTCTTGGGCGGTAGTGGCCCGGTTAGTCTGGTCGTTCCACGATGACCGGTACCACCGGTGGTCCGAGCGGTTCTTCCGCTCCAGGACTTAGCCGCCCAAAAGCTTAAGGCCATGCGGTTGTTCCGGCCAGGCACCGCCCAAGTACCGGTCAAGCTCCTGTTTTGATGCGGTGGTTGTGCGGTGGCCAGGCGGTTAGTCCGGTTATTTTTCTTAGCCGGTACTACCGCCCCCCCTGGTCCGGTTGTACCGCTTGGTAGGGTTCTGCAGATACACCGTGAGTCCCGGTTGTATTGGGACGAGGACCGGTTGTACCGCTGTAGTGCAAAAATCGCAGTAACGGTTGGAAATCGAGGGTGACTATATAAGGGAGCTTCTCCCACCTACCACTCTCACCTTTGACCTCTCTCACTCCACCATTGATGCTCTTCAAGCTCTCTTGCCCGATCTCTCTCTCTCTAGCCACTCAAACTTTTTGATTTGCTAGGGATTGAAGGAGGAGACCTAGATCTACACTTCCACCAAAGGATATTTGCTTCCCCCATACTTTCTTGTGTGGATTTTGTTACTCTTGGGTGTTTGAGCACCCTAGACGGTTGAGGTCACCTCGGAGCCATATTCCATTGTGGTGAAGCTTAGTGGTTTTGTTGGGAGCCTCCAATTAAGTTGTGGAGAGAGCCCCAACCTTGTTTGTAAAGGTTCGGTCGCCGCCTTCAAGGGCACCAATAGTGAAATCACGGCATCTCGCATTGTGTGAGGGCGTGAGGAAAATATGGTGGCCCTAGTGGCTTGTTGGGGAGCATTGTGCATCCACACCGCTCCAACGGAGACGTACTTCCTCTCAAAGGGAAGGAACTTCGGCAACACATCCTCGTCTCCACCGTCTCCACTCTTGGTTATCTCGTGCCTTTATTTGAGCAAGCTTATTTGTTTCATATCTCTTGCTTGCTTGTGTGCCTATCCTTGTTGCATCATATAGGTTGCTCACCTAGTTGCATATCTAGACAATCTACTTTGATGCAAAGTTTAAATTGTTAAAGAAAAGCAAAAATTGTTAGTTGCCTATTCACCCCCCCCCCTCTAGTCAACCATATCGATCCTTTCACAAAAGATATAAGCGAAGCACATAGAGTATTCTAAAAAATTCCAAATCATGTATGGCTCTCTCAAAAGGTGTGTACAGTAAGGATGATTGTGGTAAACTAACAAATAAATACTCGAATAATACAAGACGCTCCAAGCAAAACACATATCATGTGGTGAATGAAAATATAGCTCCAAGTAAAGTTACCGATAGAAGTAGATGAAAGAGGGGATGCCTTCCGGGGCATACCCAAGCTTTGGCTTTTAGGTGTCCTTATATTATCTTGGGGGTGCCATGGGCATCCCCAAGCTTAGGCTCTTGCAACTCCTTGTTCCATAATCCATCAAATCTTTACCCAAAACTTGAAAACTTCACAACACGAAACTCAAAGTAGAAAATCTCGTGAGCTCCGTTAGCGAAAGAAAACAAAAGACCAGTTCAAGGTACTGTAATGAACTCATTCTTTATTTATATTTCTTTTAAACCTATTGTATTCCAACTTATCTATGGTTTATAAACTATTTTACTAGACATAGATTCATCAAAATAAGCAAACAACACATGAAAAACAGAATCTGTCAAAAACAGAACAGTCTGTAGTAATATGTAGATAGAGCAAGATCTGGAACCCCAAAAATTCTAAAATAAATTGCTGGACGTGAGGCATTTATCTATTAATCATCTTCAAAAAGAATTAATTAAATATCGCTTTCCAAATAAAAATGGAAGCAGTTCTCGTGAGCGCTAAAGTTTCTGTTTTTTACAGCAAGATATCAAGACTTTCCCCAAGTCTTCCCAACGGTTCTACTTGGCACAAACACTAATTAAACACAAAAAACACAACCAAAACAGAGGCTAGGTAAATTATTTATTACTAAACAGGAGCAAAAAGCAAGTAATAAAAATAAAATTGGGCTGCCTCCCAACAAGCGCTATCGTTTAACGCCCCTAGCTAGGCATAAAAAGCAAGGATAGATCTAGGTATTGCCATCTTTGATAGGCAATCCATAAGTGGCTCTCATAATAGATTCATAAGGTAATTTAATTTTATTTCTAGTAAAGTGATCCATGCCTTTCCTTAACGGAAATTGGAATCTAATATTCCGTTCCTTCATATCAATAATTGCACCAATCGTTCTAAGGAAAGGTCTACCAAGAATAATAAGACATGAAGGATTGCAATCTATATCAAGAACGATAAAATCTACGGGCACATAATTCCTATTTGCAACAATAATAACATCATTAATTCTTCCCATAGGTTTCTTAATAGTGGAATCCTCAAGGTGCAAGTTTAAAGAGCAATCATCAAAATCACGGAAACCTAACAAATCACACAAAGTCTTTGGAATCGTGGAAACACAAGCACCCAAATCACACAAAGCGTAGCATTCATGATCTTTAATCTTAATTTTAATAGTAGGTTCCCACTCATCATAAAGTTTTCTAGGGATAGAAACTTCCAACTCAAGTTTTTCTTCATAAGATTGCATCAAAGCATCAACGATATGTTTAGTAAACGCTTTATTTTGACTATAAGCATGAGGAGAATTTAGCACGGATTGCAACAAGGAAATACAATCAATCAAAGAGCAATTTTCATAATTAAATTCCTTAAAATCCATAATAGTGGGTTTAGCAACATCTAGGGTTTTAATTTCTACGATCCCACTTTCATCAAATTTAGCATCAATATCTAAAAACTCCGAATTTTTGGAACGCCTTCTAGGTAAAGGTGGATCATATTTAGTCCCATCATTATCAAGATTCATATTACAAAACAAAGATTTAATAGGGGACACATCAACAACTTTTAGATCTTCATCTTTATTTTCATCGGAACTAGAAGAACACTGAGGGAGTCCTGGATTAGGGGGTGTTCGGGTAGCCGGACTATACCTTCATCCAGACTCCAGGACTATGAAGATACAAGATTGAAGACTTCGTCCCGTGTCCGGATGGGACTTTCCTTGGCGTGGAAGGCAAGTTTGGCGATGCGGATATTCAAGATCTCCTATCATTGTAACCGACTCTATGTAACCCTAACCTTATCCGGTGTCTATATAAACCGGAGGGTTGTAGTCCGTAGGCAATCAACTCCATATACAACAATCATACCATTGGCTAGCTTCTAGGGTTTAGCCTCCTTGATCTCGTGGTAGATCTACTCTTGTACTACCTATATCATCAATATTAATCAAGCAGGACGTGGGTTTTAACTCCATCAAGAGGGCCCGAACCTGGGTAAAACATCGTGTTCCCTGCCTCCTGTTACCATCCGGCCTCGACGCACAGTTCGGGACCCACTACCCGAGATCCGCCGGTTTTGACACCAACATTGGTGCTTTCACTGAGAGTTCCTCTGTGCCGTCGCAATCAGGAAGGATGCCTCCTCCCGTCTTTAAAGACAGCACCGTTGCTAAGGGAGCCTTGGCTGTCGGCCAAACTCTCCGGCTAGGTGGTTTCCTCATGACCGCCTGTTCGGCTGTTGCGCCGACGGTGACCTCTCGGGTCATCAAAAGCAACCTACACGTCAGCTCGGAGCTCGTCAAGCAGCTAGATCCAATGGAGCTCTCTCCGTAAACGAGCTCTTGGATCGCATCGCCGCCCTGGGGGTCGCTACGGATTACGACCAGGTTGGGCTTAAACCCGATCTAAGAGAAATTAACTCTCCCCAAGTCACCCACCACGTTGCCCTGGTAGAGGCGTAGTGCGGCGACCCTTCATCTATTTTAAGGACTAGCTACGTCCGAATTCCCGACTCCTCCAAGCCGGATACCCGCGGAGAGGAGGATGTAACTCAAGACCTGAGCTTAGGATCAGGCAACGGGCTAGATTCGTTGGACAACATCCAAGAATCCGAACTTCAGAGTTCGGAAACTCTTCGGCCACCGAATCTTGGATTGGGTGAGGTTTCAGATTCAACGACACCCGCCCACCCAAACATAAGCGATCTCTCCCAAATTAGGTAGAGGCCTGAGGAAACAGTACATCATTACTGGGCCAGATTCATCCTGGTTATGAACAGGATAAAGGATTGCCGCGAGGGAGACGCAATCTCAATTTTCTGCAGTAATTGCACGGACGAGGGAATCCTTAATGTCGTAAGTCGTCGTGATATTACACGCTTCACTGACTTGGTGTCCATAGTACAAAAATACTGTGCGATGGAAAGCGCCTGGAAAACTGAAATAAAATTTTGGGATAATCCGGCCTTGAATAGTAATACCGTCCGAACTAAGAGGGTGCATCATCATAGGACACCCGGGATAAACACCAAAAAGCCAAAACCCTCTACAGGGCATGGAACCATACTGGAAAGGTGGCTTGATGGACCCTGTAGAATCCACAGTACAGAGGACGCCACACCAACTCACAGCCTTAGAGCATGTTGGATACTCCGACAGGTGGCCAAAATTGGCGAGGAACTCTTAATTCTGGAGGCTGCAGAAAGCCAGCCCGAGGACACCAGTACCGTTCTCACAGTCTTCGAGACTTTCGCATCAAACAGTATGCGAAAAAGAACACTCCGCAGCCTCGCCGAAGTCTATCAAGTTGCAACAATAAATCCATGGAGCGACACTGCTATTACCTTCAACGCAGGTAATGAACCTAGATTCCGAACAGCCCAAGCACCAGCCGCATTGGTCCTCAGTCCCATAGTGGACGGCTTTCGCCTCACCAAGGTGCTCATGGATGGATGCAGCGGACTGAACCTCATTTATGAGGAAACCCTTCAAAAAATGGAAATAGACTGGAACCGCATCGAGCAAAGCAGCACAACCTTTAGAGGAATAATCCCCAGTCGGGAAGCGCGCTGCACAGGAAAAATCACACTAGATGTGGTGTTCGGCACGGCGGATAATTACAGGTCCGAAGAAGTCACGTTTCAGGTGGCCCCGTTCAAAAGCGCATATCACGCTTTACTGGGACGCGAAGCATTCTCAATCTTCCAAGCAATACCCCATTACGGGTACATGAAGCTTAAGATGCCCGGGCCGAATGGAATTATCACTCTAGCTAGTGATCCGGACGTAGCACTCCGCGCCGAAAACAAGACGGCCGCATTAGCCCTTGAGGCACTATCCGAAGCCTTAGCGGCCGAGGAACTGACTGTGCTGCGCTCCACGGTTAACAAGGATGATGTGATACTCGATAAGAGATCCAAATCCACATCCTTCAAGCCAGCTGACGAAATAGTCAAATTCCAGGTCCATCCAACGGACCCCAATAAAACAGCTTCCATCGGGGCACGACTGAACCCTGATGTAGACGCCGCACTGCGAGAGTTCCTATGAGAGAACTGGGACATTTTTGCTTGGCACCCTTCAGACATGCCAGGGATCCCACGCAGGCTGGCCGAACACAGCTTAAATATCCTAAAAGGATTCAAACCTGTCAAACAAGCCCTTCAGCGTTTTTCCGAACCCAAGAGACAGGCTATGGGAGAGGAGCTAACCAAGCTATTGGAGGCCGGATTCATTAGAGACCTAAAACATCCGGACTGCCTAGCAAACTTGGTGATGGTACCAAAGAAGGACAAATCCTGGCGCATGTGTGTCGATTTTAAAGACCTCAACAAGGCTTGCCCAAAGGATCCCTTCCCCCTCCCCCGTATCGATCAAATTATCGATGCCACCGCAGGACACGACTCGTTGTGTTTCCTCGACGCATACTCCGAATACCATCAAATCAAGATGGAAGAATCAGACCAAGCCGCAACAGCATTCATCACACCATACGGCCCATTCTGCTTCAACACAATGCCCTTCGGGCTGAAAAACGCCGGCGCAACATATCAGCGCATGATCCAGACATGTCTGGCAAATCAGATCGGCAAAACAGTGGAGGCATATGTTGATGATGTGGTCGTCAAATCAAGACATGTCGAATCTCTAGTAGACGACTTGAGGCTTACATTCGATAACCTCCGAAAATATGACATCAAGCTCAACCCGGAAAAATGCGTCTTCAGCGTTCCAGCCGGAAAGCTCTTGGGCTTCATTGTATCCGGTAGAGGAATTGAAGCAAATCCAGCCAAGATCCGAGCTTTGTCACAATTGGATATCCCAAAGGACCTCAAACAAATACAAAAATTAACTGGATGCGTGGCGGCTTTAAGCCGCTTCATCTCCCGCTTGGGAGAAAAGGCACTACCCCTCTATCGCCTCCTTCGGCGCACCGAACACTTCGAGTGGACGGAGGCCGCCACAGCCGGACTTGATGAAATAAAAGCCATATTGGCAACAAACCCAGTCCTGGCCGCACCGAACACCGGCGAACCAATGTTATTGTACATTGCAGCAATACATCAAGTTGTCAGCGCAGTGCTCGTTGTCGAGCGGGAAACGGATGGACACAAATTCCCCCTTCAAAGGCCGGTCTACTACGTATCCACTGTCCTCACTCCATGCAAATCACGGTACCCGCATTATCAAAAGATTGCATACGCGGTATTCATGGCATCCCGGAAGCTACGACACTACTTTCAAGAGTGTTCAATAACAGTAGCCTCGGAAGTACCACTCAACGATATTATCAACAACCGCCCCGTGGACAGAACCATTCCTAGCCTACCTTACTAGGCAGGAACTCCCGGAGGACCAAAACGAGGCCCGCTGCATAGTGCGGCGATCTAAAGCCTATAGAGTCCATGAGGGAGAGCTTTATAAGAAAAGCACTACCGGAGTCCTTCAAAGGTGCATCTCCGAAGAGGAAGGGCGGAACCTTCTGGCTGAAATTCATGTCGGACTCGGTGGTCACCACGCCGCTGCTCGGTCCCTTGTTAGCAAGGCTTTCCGTACAGGCTTTTATTGGCCAACGGCCCGGGCAGACGCTCAGGACCTAGTACAACGATGTGCTGGTTGCCAACTTTTTGCCAACCAAAGCCATATGCCACCCACCGCACTCCAAACTATAGCAATCACTTGGCCTTTTGCGGTCTGGGGGCTTGACATGGTCAGACCCCTTAAAGGTGGGACCGATAGGAAAAAATACTTACTGGTCATGGTGGATAAATTCACCAAATGGATAGAAGCCAAGCCTGTTAAAACGGCCGAATCCGGACCTGTGATAGACTTCATATCCGGGGTTGTACACCATTATAGCGTCCCCCACAGCATCATAACCGATAACGGTACAAACTTTACCGCCGACGAGGTAAAACTCTGGTGCAAAAACATGGGCATCAAGCTCGATTATGCTTCCGTCTATCACCCACAAACCAACGGCCAGGTCGAATGTGCAAATGGTCTTATCATGAGCGGCATTAAACCCAAACTGGTGTGGTCCCTCAAGGAATCTAACACGCACTGGGTAGAGGAGCTCGACTCCGTGCTATGGGGGCTGCGGACCACGCCAAATCGTACCACCGGATACACACCATTTTTATGGTGTACGGCGCAGAGGCAGTTCTGCCCTGCGACATAATTCATGACTCACCTAGAGTGCGCATGTACGAAGAAAGAGAAGCCGAGCTCAATCAGCAGGACAACTTGGACGCCCTGGAGGAGGAGCGTGACGTGGCAAAAGCCCGTTCCGCATTTTATCAACAGCAGGCCTGAAGATATCAAAGCAGAGAAGTACGGGACAAAAATTACAATGTTGGCGAACTAGTTCTACGCCTGTCGGATAAGAAAAAGGACAAACTCAAGCCCAAGTGGGAAGGTCCATTCATAATCGACCAAGTCCTGACTGGCGGGGCGTACCGCCTGCGAGATGCGTCGGATAACCGACTCGAGCCGAACCCGTGGAACACCACCCGTCTCCGAAGATTCTATGCCTAGCACCGGACTCTGTGTTCGTCTCCTTCCTCTGTCCATTTTTTGCATTTTTCTGTCTTACATTTCTCTCCTTCCCCTCTTTTCTTTTATAGCCCTTAAAGGCTCATCTAGTGACTTGCCACTTGCGCTCATTAAACCTGGGGGCTTCTTTAACAGAAGCTTATTTATATGGGCTTCACGCCCAACACATGCGTCAAACTTCCGCATGTACCTTTTTCTTCACCATTATATGCATCGATATGACTTAAGTTTTGGTCAAGCTGGGTTGCCTGGCTCCTGTGCTTACCCCTATGTTCTTGATTGTTTGGCTAGGCGGTAAAGGGAGCACCTCTGCGATTGTTACTGCCGGGTCAGCCGGATGTGTACCTCAGACTGGGTGAAGCCGAAAGCTAGCGTTCTTAAGGGAATATTCGGTCGGTGAGATAAAAGATGATCTTTTTACTCATTTTATGCGCCCCCAGATGCTTTTTCTGCGTCTTTTTACGCAGTCCGGACGTGCACTTTAGGGCATGCCTCCCAGCGAAAGGAACCCCTAATGGAACTATTCTCTCTGGAAGATGTTTCTTACTAACCATGTAATATAACATAACTAGTTGGGCACTTGTCTGATAAAGCACTAATGACCCCTACGCCTGGTCTCCACGCATACCATGGTTCTTATATAACCGCTATGGTATTCGGACACACTCCGGACCGTCAGGTCCCGAGGTTGAAGAGAAAAGGTCGGCAACGACAAACGATCTACAATCCGGCTAGAAGGCATTACACATGTCAATTCAAAATTACATAGTCATTCTGACTGATTGTATTCCTCTTCTATACCATCTAATAGGCTGTCTAATTTATAGTCCTGCTGGGAATACTTCGCGGCCAACTCTACTTGGCCGTATACTAAGCTCACAGGGATCTCCTTCCCATCAGGCCCCACTGGTCCGACCTCGACCATGTGGTTTGGGTCAGACTTTGTAAAACGGGTCTTCACCATGGCTCAGGCTTCCCTAGCGCCTTGTCGGCAGGCCGATATCTTCCACAACCGGAAGCGCCGCCGAGCTCCCTTCAGCTTCTCCGCAAGCTCTCCAAGGCCCTCGGGCATGGAGTGGGCAGGCCATAAGGCTTGGGCAACACCTCGCATCGCCTGCCGAATTCGCTCATGCAGTTGCATGAGTTCGGGAAGAAGGTCACCCGTAGAACCGGGCATCTCCTCTGCAGGACGACCTGTGAGCATACCTGCAGACATTACTCTGTTAGTCGACTTCCTCGCTGAACTCTTTTTTCAAAGTTCGTTCAAGCACTTACTAAAAATGCTGCGTCGAAGCCGCTGATTCTCCTTCGTGGAGTCCGACAGCTGGCCACGAACATCTTTAAGTTCGACGTCCAGCTTGGTGTTGGCATCCTGAAGATCATTCTTCTCTCGCCTCACCTTTGTCAACGTACTCTCACCGGCCTTTAGCCGGCGTAAGAGTTGTTGCTTGTCCGGATCGAGTCCGGCGCCATCTGCAATATGGTTTGTCAGATTTGCACCCACACCGCACAATACTAATCTTTCGAAGTGTATCTTACCTGAGGGGGTCTCTTTGGGCTCCCCTGCTGCGGCTAGTGCGGCCTCTAGTTGGGCCTTACACTTTTCCAGCTCTTGGGACAGTACGGTATTCTTCTCTGTAAGAAGCTGCATATTAAATGATCCTTAAATCAGTTGCTCTAACTGCTTCAAGTCTCGGGGGCTACTGGCATATATATATATATAACCAAAATTTTCTTACCCGTATGTCTTTTACATACTGCTCCGTGGCTCTGGCTAAACCATTTTGAGCGGCACGGAGGTACGCATCTCCTGAATTAAAGGCATCTAAAGCCTCTTGGGAGAAACAAGCGTCGCGTAGAATTGTCCAGCGACGCCTGTGGTTCATGGCACTCTCCACTTCAGAATTTGTGGCAGACAGCCTGTCTGCATCCTCTGTCGAAGGAGCGTCCTGTGCGCGCCTTGTGCTCGCCTCCGCTTCCTGGCTAGACGTTGGAGCCTGGCTGGTGGAGGCGCGATTGGCAACCTCTCCGGCGAGGTCTCTTCGTTCTGAAGATAGCACGAACGTTAATATGCCCTGACAGAATAACTCCAGGGAAACAGAGGGTGCACTATACCTTTGCGCCGGCATCTCAGTCCGGACTTCATTCCTTTTTTCCCCACGGGGCCCTGCGGCCCCTCGTTGGCTAGCTGCCGCAGGTTCGGCCTCCTGCCTCGGAAATCTCCCCTGTAAAACATGGCTGTCGTCAGAAACACCGGGCTACGTGAGGGTGGAATCTCTTTCAAGGGAATAAGACCCCGGTTTTTGTCACCTGGGAGGCCGGGATTAACCCTAGGTAATCCGCCGTAATGGCTACCAAGGTATTATCCTTGCTTAGCTGATGGAACACCCCGTCGATAAGCTCCACCGATATGTCCGGATCCTCTTCGGAGTCCGGATTGAGGGACCGTTCTGGGTCCTCAGGCTGTGGAGGGCGGCTGCTTATATCCTTTACCTCCTGTCGCAGTTCCTGCATTGAAGTCATTAGACTACCTATCTAACCATGGGAGTATAAAACAAATGGGCAAGCGCAATTGTTCACTTACCCAACTTGGAGGATCGTACATACTGAATTCGGCCCGCGGGTTGACGCGGAGGAATTCCTCCTTTTCTCCCTTGTACAAAGAGGATAAGATCTTTACTAAGGCGGCGGCTGAGGCCGGCCCCTTACGACCGTAACGTGTGGCGTCATCCTCCCCATTGAAATCCCACATGGGGTGGCCTCTATATTGAAGCGGCTGCACCCCCCGCATAATGCATGCGGCCATGACTCCAATCATGGTTAGTCCGGAATGAGCCAACAGTCTTATCCGGCCCATCGGGTAAAGGACGTCTCTGTCGCTTTCTCTCTAAGAGCTCCGTGGACGCCAGCTCAAGCGTTTCTTCAATGGAGCACTGTTGAACTCAGGGAGACCGGCCTGGATAGGGTCCGGTAGCGGGACGTCATCTATATAAAACCATTCCGAAGGCCAGTCCTCGGACGCCTTCTTTGGGGTTCCGGATAGGTATCCGGTCCCGGCGATGCGCCATACTTCGGCTCCGCCCACTTGGTATATAGACCCCTCTCGAGAACGGGGCACCAGGCAGAATAACCTCTTCCATAGTGCGAAATGAGCCTCAACGCCTAAAAATAGCTCGCAAAGGGCGACGAAACCCGCAATATGCAATACGGAGGCGGGCGTGAGATTGTGCAGCTGGAGGCCGTAGAACTCCAGAAGCCCGCGGAGAAATGGATGAATTGGAAATCCCAGTCCCCTTATTAGATAGGGGACGAGGCACACCCGCTCTCCTTTAGAAGGATTGGGGGTGCTCTCCGCTTGTTTTCCGCCATTGTAGGTGGCGAGACCGGCTCGGATCGGGACCATGTATGCCTGAGGGAGAAATCCCTTGGGCTGAAGCGACACTAACTCGCTATGCGGGATGGTGCAACTCTCCCAGTCCCCGGGTTTGGGACCGGAGGGGCGAGGGGAAGAGCTGCAACGGCTGGTCATGTTGGAATGGACCTTTGTTGGAAGCGCTCTGATGATAACTCGCGGAAAGGAGAAGATGTGGTTTGGACCTAAATCCCCATCCCGTTAAATAGGCGGCTCGTTTATATGGCTAGGGGTGTGGATGTAAAAATGCCCCAGCTTTTCACATTCGTTTGACACGTGGAAGACGGCCATTATTGGGCGTGGAAGCCGAGGAGCACTACATTACAAAAATCGGACATTATTCCTACAGGTACACAAGATTTGGAGAAGAACCCGCCTTGCAATGTCGAACAATCTGCACGTCGGACTCGTCGTCATTGAAGCCTGGTTCGGGGGCTACTGAGGGAGTCCTGGATTAGGGGGTGTTCGGGTAGCCGGACTATACCTTCAGCCGGACTCCAGGACTATGAAGATACAAGATTGAAGACTTCGTCATGTGTCCGGATGGGACTTTCCTTGCCGTGGAAGGCAAGTTTGGCGATGCGGATATTCAAGATCTCCTATCATTGTAACTGGCTCTATGTAACCCTAACCCTATCCGGTGTCTATATAAACCGGAGGGTTGTAGTCCGTAGGCAATCAACTCCATATACAATACCATAGGCTAGCTTCTAGGGTTTAGCCTCCTTGATCTCGTGGTAGATCTACTCTTGTACTACCTATATCATCAATATTAATCAAGTAGGACGTAGGGTTTTACCTCCATCAAGAGGGCCCAAACCTGGGTAAAACATCGTGTTCCCTGCCTCCTGTTACCATCCGTCCTAGATGCACAGTTCGGGACCCACTACCCGAGATCCGCCGGTTTTGACACCGACAAACACGCTCTTATAAAGGCATCTTTCTTAGCACGCATCCTAGCGGTTCTTTCTTTGCACTCATCAATGGAAATTCTCATGATTTGAGAGACTCATTGATATCATGCTTAGGAGGAATAGATCTAAGCTTTAAAGAATCAACATCAAGAGAAATTCTATCAATGTTCCTAGCGAAATCATCAATCTTAAGCATTTTTTCTTCAATCAAAGCATTGAAATTCTTTTGCGAAGTAATAAATTCTTTAATATTACATTCAAAATCAGAGGGCATATTATTATAATTTCCATATGAATTGTTGTAGGAATTACCATAATTATTAGAGGGATTACTAGGATAAGGCCTAGGATTAAAATTTCCTCTATACGCGTTGTTACCAAAATTATTCCTACCAACAAAATTCACATCCATAGATTCATTATTATTCTCAATCAAGGTAGACAAGGGCATATCATTAGGATCATAATAAACACTCTTACTAGCAAATAATTTCATAAGTTCATCCATCTTTCCACTCAAAACATTAATTTCTTCTATCGCATGCACCTTTTTATTAGTAGATCTTTCAGTATGCCATTGAGAATAATTAACCATAATATTATCTAGGAGTATAGTAGTTTCTCCTAAAGTGATTTTCATAAAAGTGTCTCACACGGCCGAATCTAAAAGATTTCTAGAAGCAAAATTCAATCCGGCATAAAAAATTTGTATAATCATCCACAAATTCAAACCATGAGTAGGGCAATTACGTATCATTAATTTCATCCTCTCCCATGCTTGTGCAACATGTTCATGATCAAGTTGCTTAAAATTCATAATATCATTTCTAAGGGACATGATCTTAGCGGGAGGAAAATACTTAGAGATAAAAGCATGTTTGCACTTATTCCACGAATGAATACTATTTTTAGGCAAAGACGAAAACCAAGCTTTAGCACGATCTCTAAGCGAAAAAGGAAATAGCTTCAATTTAACAATATCATTATCAACATCTTTCTTATTTTGCATATCACACAAATCAACGAAGCTATTTAGATGGGTAGTGGCATCTTCACTAGGCAGGCTGGAAAATAGATCTTTCATGACAAGATTCAGCAAAGCGACATTAATTTCACAAGATTCAGCATCGGTAAGACGAGCAATCAGAGTGCTAATAAAATCATTGTTGTTGGTATAGGTAAAGTCACACAATTTAGTGTTATCTTGAGCTATCGTGACAAGCAAGCAATCCAACACACAAGCAAACAAAAAGCAAGCGGGCAAAAAGAGGCAAATAGAGAAAGAGAGGGGGGATAGAGAGATAGAGGGCGAATAAAACAGCAAGGGTGAAGTGGGGGAGAGGAAAACGAGAGGCAAATGGCAAATAATGTAATGTGGGAGATAAGGGTATGTGATGGGTACTTGGTATGTTTACTCAACGGTGCCAGAAATGGCTCGTTGTCGGGAGTCAAATCTTGACTTGCGCGAACCTCCCCGGCAACGGTGCTAGAAATTCTTCTTGCTACCTCTTGAGCACTGCGTTGGATTTCCCCGAAGAGGAAAGGATGATGCAGCAAAGTAGCATAAGTATTTCCCTCAGTTTTTGAGAACCAAGGTATCAATCTAGTAGGAGGTTGCGCGCGTGTCCCTAGTACCTGCACAGAACAAGTAACTCCTTGCAACCAACGTCATAAGGGGTTGTCAATCCCTTCATGATCACTTACGAGAGTGAGATCTGATAGATATGATAAGATAATATTTTTGGTATTTTTGTGGTAAAGATGCAAAGTAAAATAAAAGCAAAGGAAATAACTAAGTATTGGAAGATTAATATGATGAAGATAGACTCGGGGGCCATAGGTTTCACTAGTGGCTTCTCTCAAGAGCATAAGTATTTTACAGTGGAACGAATTACTGTTGAGCAATTTACAGGATTGAGCATAGTTATGAGAATATCTAGGTATGATCATGTATATAGGCATCACGTCCGAGACAAGTAGACCGACTCCTGCCTGCATCTACTACTATTACTCAACTCATCGACCGCTATCCAGCATGCATCTAGAGTATTAAGTTCATGAAAACAGAGTAACGCCTTAAGCAAGATGACATGATGTAGAGGGATAAATTCATGCAATATGATAAAAAAACATCTTGTTACCCTCGATGGCAACAATACAATACGTGCCTTGCTGCCCCTACTATCACTGGGAAAGGACACCGCAAGATTGAACCCAAAGCTAAGAACTTCTCCCATTACAAGAAAAATCAATCTAGTAGGCCAAACCAAACTAATAATTCGAAGAGACTTGCAAAGATAACCAATCATACATAAAAGAATTCAGAGAAGATTCAAATATTGTTCATAGATAAACTTGATCATAAACCCATAATTCATGGGTCTCAACAAACACACCGCAAAAAGAAGATTACATCGAATAGATCTCCACAAGAGAGGGGGAGAACATTGTATTGAGATCCAAAAAGAGAGAAGAAGCCATCTAGCTACTAACTATGGACCCGAAGGTCTGAGGTAAACTACTCACACTTCATCAGAGAGGCTATGGTGTTGATGTAGAAGCCCTCCGTGATGGATGCCCCCTCCGGTGGAGCTCTGGAACAGGCCCCAAGATGGGATCTCATGGATACAGGAAGTTACAGTGGTGGAATTAGGGTTTTGGCTTCGTATCTGATCGTTTGGGGGTATGTAGGTATATATAGGAGGAAGGAGTACGTCGGTGGAGCAACAGGGGGCCCACGAGGGTGGAGGGCGCGCCTGGGGGGTAGGCGCACCCCCTACCTCGTGGCCTCCTCCTTTGTTTCTTGACGTAGGGTCCAAGTCTCATGGATCATGTTCAGTGAGAAAATCACGTTCCCGAAGGTTTCATTCCGTTTGGACTCCATTTGATATTCCTTTTCTTCGAAACCCTAAATAGGCAAAAAAACAGCAATTCTGGGCTGGGCCTCCGGTTAATAGGTTAGTCCCAAAAATAATATAGAAGTGGAAAATAAAGCCCAATAATGTCCAAAACAGTAGATAATATAGCATGGAGCAATCAAAAATTATAGATACGTTGGAGAAGTATCACTCCACAAGTGGAGAGAGTTCGGTGGGCTCTAGACTCCCGTCTTCGGACATGTCGGCCTGCTCTGGATCTAAGGTCGAAGTGGTAATTGGGGCCACGAACCCTTTGAAGATCAAATCTCCTCGGACATCAGCGACATAGTTTAAGCTCCTGAAACTGGTCTGATGACCAAGGGTGTAGCTGTCGATCTGCTCAAGGTGACCAATCGAGTTGGCTCGCAACGCGAAGCCACCGAACACGAA
>NC_057812.1:403536597-403541237 GCF_018294505.1 Triticum aestivum | reverse complement strand
TGTGGATGATCGAACGAGCCATCGAATCCTTCATCGAGGACACAAAGGAACTCTCAATGAAAGCACCAATATCGGTGTCAAAACCGGCAGATCTCGGGTAGGGGGTCCTGAACTATGCGTCTAAGGATTGAAGGTAATAGGAGGCAGGGGACACGATGTTTACCCAGGTTTGGGCCCTCTTGATGGAGGTAAAACCCTACGTCCTGCTTGATTGACTTTGATGAGTATAGGGGTTACAAGAGTTGATCTACCA
Source organism: Triticum aestivum (assembly GCF_018294505.1). NCBI lineage: Eukaryota > Viridiplantae > Streptophyta > Magnoliopsida > Poales > Poaceae > Triticum > Triticum aestivum. Next base: position 403,540,984 of record NC_057812.1, on the reverse strand, counting down.
CGAGATCATAATGGCTAAACCCTAGATGTCTAGCATGTATGATTATGACTGCCTCTACGGACTAAACCCTCTAGTTTATATAGATACCGGAGGGGGCTAGGGTTTGTACAAAGTCGGTTTACAGTGAAAGGAATCTTCATATCCGAACACCAAGCTTGCCTTCCACGCCAAGGAGAGTCCCACCCGGACACGGGGGAAGCCTTCTATCTTGTATCTTCACGGCCCACCAGTCCGGCCCACGTCAGATAGCCTGGACACCCGGGGACCCCCTAATCCAGGACTCCCTCAACAGGAATGGAGGGAGTATCTATATGTCACTCCAAAGTACATGAAGAAATTCTCTCTACACCCTCCTTGCCCAAGACCTCCATTGGCACCTGGCCAAATTGCTGATCCCACCAGCCTCAAGCGCGGTGAGGACAATACTGATGAATGGGCCAAACGACAAGCGAAACTGGCCAAAATGGCTAAGGAAGCAGTGAGGAAATTTAACGAAGACTCTGTTGCTGCTACTGCTGAGGCTTCTGCTAGCAAGCCCAGGAAGTCTATGCAAAAGAAGCATACTCGCAAACCACGGAGCACCTCAGCAATGCCCTCACGGCCCAGCTCGTCTATACCCTCAAGGAAAATTCCTCAAACTATTCCAGTTCCTCCTGTTGCAAAGCCCTCAGTTGCTTCGACAAAATCCTCGGTACCTGTGCATCTTGCCACTTGCCAAAGGACCATAGGCATCTCAATTGCCTCAGGGGCCTCTGCAAGTTCTTCAGCTCCTCCGCATTCCTCAACAGGCCCAACCTTGCTGAATACCAAGGCTACTGCTGGACGAGGCTCTAGACCAAGTCCTCACAAGAAGCAGGTTGCCTTTCATGTGTCGTCTAGTGAAGACAAAGCTAATGATGAAGAACTCGTTGAAATCATCAGAGATAGATAGCAAAGGGCCACTAGAGCCAAAGGCACAAATGTGCCTCTTCTGTTGGATCCCAAGATGATCCTTGATTTGATTGATCTCTTGCACAAGGACCCCAACACACCTATGCCTGACTTCAAGCTCACTCCTAGCCAAAGTCACATGTTGACAGCCTTCATAGGCGAAGAAAAATGGAAATTTGAGAGGGCCAGGAAGCTCAAGAAGGCTCTGTACAAGAAAGAGTATTTTCTGAAGAAAAACGTTGTCAAGACGACAACTGATGAACTTGTGACTATGCAAGCTAAGATCAAGGCACTCAGTGATGAATTTGACGTCTATCATGCAGATTGGCTGGGAGCCAAGGTCAAATTTGTCAACATGGCAAAGGGATTCACCTCCAATGTTGCAGCCCCAACACAACATGAATCTCCTCAGGCTGAAGCATCTGCTCAGCCTACTGAAGAACATGCCAGCACTGCTGATGAAAATCATGCTGCTGATGAAAATGAAAGTACCAGGGCTGATGAAGCTATTCCAGCCGCTGATGAAATTGCCAGGGTAATCACTAGTGTTGCGCCTGAAGAACAAGCCAGGCCAGTTGAAGCATCTATCGCTGTGCCTGAAGACACTGAACAAGCCAGGGCAACTACATCAGTTGCGCCTGAGGTAAATGAACCAATTTCCTCTGCTCCTCCTGCACCAATGCCAAGTCATGTTCTTCCTTCTGCATCATAAGCGAAAGAAAGCCAAAGCTGCAGAGCGAGCAGCAGTGAAGAAAAGGAAAGCATCCACTTCCTCGGAGTCTTCTGCTCCCAAGAAGGCAAAGATTTTGACAAGCTCTTATGAGAATCCTATCGATGATGTTCCTGTCTCAAGCATGCCATCAAAGGAGATCGTTCCCTTTGTTGAGGATTATGAAATCCCTAGTGGATCAGATGAAGAAAATCCTTCTGCTGCTTCATTAGAGCAGTTGGATGAGGAAATTGAGGTGGACAACATTACGTCCACTCCATTGGTATCATCACCCATGCCTCCGTTCACAGCTGAAGAGAAGGGCGTTAAGGAAATTGATGAAGAAGATGAAGACATGGACATTGGGTGCTCCACTCCTATTCTGAATGATGACTACTGGGAAAGTCATCACCCCAATTCACCACTATTCACTCCTCTGCAACAAATTCCTCGGTCCTCGGTTCACACTGAAGAAATTCATACAGGGTCTGATGAACCTCAAGCTTCACCGCTAAGCATTCCTGAAGAAATTCCAACCACTAGTGTTGATGCTCATGCTGTTGAAGAAATGGAGACCCAGGCTGCCACTGAAGATATTGCTATTGAAATTCCTCAGCTTGCAGCTCCTGAGACTGTGATTCCTGAGGCTGTGAAGACATTGACTGATACTCCTCAGCCCAAGCCGAAGAATCCCTTCTCAAAGAAACAGAAGTTCAAAGCTGGTGACTTCTTTCATGAGCATGTATTCTTCACTAATTACACCCCTTATGACTCTGCTCGTCTTCGAAGGAAGCGTTTCTGGACAGCAAGTCAGATGAATTTCTATTTTTCTCTGCTTTTCGACAAAGACAAGATCTTCGACCATGAGCATATTCCTCATGTTGATATGGAGTCGCTGCCTTGCTTCACCCTAGTCCTCAGTGTTCTTCATGATGTTGGGCTGCTCAACTTCTGCACCGACATCATTGACTGGAATGAAGAGCTAATTCTTCAGTTCTACGCTAAGTTGCACATCACCGGCAACGCTGAAGATGTGATCTCTTGTGTTGGGGATATTACTACTGGATGTAAACCGGCCAGGAATAACTGGATTAACTCTATGAAGATTAGAAGCCCATGAAGACATAAGGATGATGGCGCTTTACAAAGGCCCAAGGCCCAAAGGCGGGTTAAGGTCTATAGATGTAAACCGACTTTCTCATGTAACTTGCATTGTAAGATAGGAAGGATAGAGACCGAGCCGGACACGTTTATGATCCGGCCTCGGGACTCTGTAAACCGGTGGGTGTCAACCTATGTATATAAAGGGACGACCCGACAACGGTTTAGGAACAACACACAACAACTCGAGAGCCAGGCAAAGCGGATTCGCTCGCTGGTCATCGAAACCCTAGCAATACCAACACAACTAGACGTAGGCTTTTACCTTCATTGAAGGGGCCGAACTAGTATAAAAATCCTCATGTCCCTTGTCCGGTTTAACCCCTTTAAGCTAACCCGTAGCGATGGATCCACCTCTAAGTCCTTTCACGAGGACATCTGCCGTGACAAAACCACGACAGTTGGCGCCCACCGTGGGGCTATCGCACGATGGTTTCGAGGTCTTGAAGGGCAGCTTCGAAGGACTCAAGGGATACACTGTGGGCCGGATGACTAAAAGTCGTCGCGGCAAGCTCTACATCGATGACGCAGGATGGGGTCCCAAGGCCGGTTCAATTGAATACGGGTACCAGGTCCCCTTTGGCGGGATTCATGTCTTCATCGGCAAGATCGGTGAACCGGGCCCTGAGCCGGACACCTGCACCGACATCATCAAGACGGCTCAGCGTGCAAGCCCTACCCAGGTTCAGCCCGCAGCAAGGCATGTTTTCGTAGGTGTCATCCATGAGGACAGACCGGCATCTGATGGGGAAACCGTTGTCTGTTCTGATGACGAGTCTTCAACCGGAGCGACCGAGTCGCTGTATCAGCTACAGGACGACCGGATTAGTGGAGGTTCTGATGGCAACAGTATTCCGGACCCCCTCGATCTTCCAAGCCGGGTCGCGGTCTTCATGGCCGGAACACAACCAGTGCAACACTCTTCTACCACCGCGGCAATGCTCTTCGGTTCAGCAACAGCAATGCCAGCAGGAGCAGGGGCTCTGGGCCGCCTCCGGCTCAGGTTCTGTCCGATTTGTTCAATGCCTTAGCAACATTGCTGGCAGTAGAAGTGGATGTGGCAACCCGAGATCAGCGCAATGCAGAGATTGCAAAGGTGAAAGATCAGATAACTCAGGCTAAAGCGGACCTGGCAGCAGAGAATGCCAGGATGGCTACAGAACGGGCCGAGTTGGAAGCGCAGGCCTACCGGCTTAGGCTGGATCAGAGTGCCTCAGACAATGTCATGAGGAGGAGATACCGGTCGCACCTCCCGCCGGGCTATGAACCAAGAAATCTCTTCAACATGCCAGGAGCAGGAACCAGTAACCAGCCGGTGGTAAACCGGACTGAGGCACTGGTAACAGGAGCGCCGGTTCAGCCGTGTGTGATGAACCCGCCTCGTCAGAACAACATTGTGCCACAGTACGTTCCGATGCCCCCGGGGCATTACTCCAACCCGTTGGATAACATTGTGGCCGCCGCTTTACGATTGGCAGTCCTCCCAACTGACGGCGAGTCACTAGTGGCGATTGAGACACGACGGGTCAGAGAGCTCCTTCAAACAGCTTTAAACCAGCAGCAGGCTTATTCGCATAGTCGCGAGAG